>NW_023493773.1:0-70000 GCF_013265735.2 Oncorhynchus mykiss
GGAATGGGGATACCTAGTCAGTTGGAAAGAGGGATATCTAGTCAGTTGGGAAAGGGGGATACATAGTCAGTTGGAAAGGGGGAAGGGGGATACCTATTCAGTTGGAAAGGGGGAATGGGGATACCTAGTCAGTTGTAAAGGGATACCTAGTCTGTTGTAAAGGGGGATACCTAGTCCTTTGTAAAGGGGGATACGTAGTCAGTTGTAAAATGGGATACCTAGTCTGTTGTAAAGGGATACCTAGTCTGTTGTAAAGGGGGATACCTAGTCAGTTGTAAAGGGGGATACCTAGTCAGTTGTAAAGGGGGATACCTAGTCAGTTGTAAAAGGGGATACCTAGTCAGTTGTAAAGGGATACCTAGTTAGTTGTAAAGTGGGATACCTAGTCAGTTGTAAAGGGGGATACCTAGTCAGTTGTAAAGTGGGATACCTAGTCAGTTGTAAAGTGGGATACCTAGTCAGTTGTAAAGTGGGACACCTGGTCAGTTGTAAAGGGATACCTAGTCAGTTGTAAAGTGGGATACCTAGTCAGTTGGGAAAGGGGGATACCTAGTCATTTGGAAAGGTGGATACCTAGTCAGTTGTAAAGGGATACCTAGTCAGTTGTAAAGTGGGATACCTAGTCAGCTGTAAAGGGTGGTGCCTAGTCAGTTGTAAAGGGAAAGTGGGATACCTAGTCAGTTGTAAAGGGATACCTAGTCAGTTGTAAAGTGGGATACCTAGTCAGCTGTAAAGGGTGGTGCCTAGTCAGTTGTAAAGGGAAAGTGGGATACCTAGTCAGTTGTAAAGGGGGATACCTAGTCATTTGTAAAGGGGGATACCTAGTCAGTTGTAAAGTGGGATACCTAGTCAGCTGTAAAGGGTGGTGCCTAGTCAGTTGTAAAGGGAAAGTGGGATACCTAGTCAGTTGTAAAGGGGGATACCTAGTCATTTGTAAAGGGGGATACCTAGTCAGTTGTAAAGGGCGATACCTAGTCAGTTGTAAAGGGAAAGTGGGATACCTAGTCAGTTGTAAAGGGGGATACCTAGTCAGATGTAAAGGGGGATACCTAGTCAATTGTAAAAGGGGATGCCTAGTCAGTTGTAAAGGGGGAAGGGGGATACCTAGTCAGTTGGAAAGACGGAATGGGGATACCTAGTCAGTTGGAAAGTGGGAAGGGGGATACCTAGTCAGTTGGAAAGGGGGAAGGGGGATACCTAGTCAGTTGGAAAGACGGAATGGGGATACCTAGTCAGTTGGAAAGAGGGAAGGGGGATACCTAGTCAGTTGGAAAGGGGGATACCTAGTAAGTTGTAAAGGTGGATACCTAGTCAGTTTGAAAGTGGGATACCTAGTCAGTTGTAAAGTGGGATACCTAGTCAGTTGTAAAGTGGGATACCTAGTCAGTTGTAAAGTGGGATACCTAGTCAGTTGTAAAGGGATACCTAGTCAGTTGTAAAGGTGGATACCTAGTTAGTTGGAAAGGGGGATACCTAGTCAGTTGGAAAGGGGGATACCTAGCCAGTTGGGAAAGGGGGATACCTAGTCAGTTGTAAAGGGGGATACCTAGTCATTTGGAAGGGGGATACCTAGTCAGTTGGAAAGGGGGATACCTAGTCAGTTGGGAAAGGGGGATACCTAGTCAGTTGTAAAGGGGGATACCTAGTCAGTTGTAAAGGTGGATACCTAGTCAGTTGTAAAGGGGGATACCTAGTCCGTTGTAAAGGGATACCTAGTCAGTTGTAAAATGGGATACCTAGTCAGTTGTAAAGGGGGATACCTAGTCCGTTGTAAAGGGGGATACCTAGTCAGTTGTAAAGGGATACCTAGTCAGTTGTAAAGGTGGATACCTAGTCAGTTGTAAAGGGGGATACCTAGTCCGTTGTAAAGGGATACCTAGTCAGTTGTAAAATGGGATACCTAGTCAGTTGTAAAGGGCGATACCTAGTAAGTTGTAATGGGATACCTAGTCAGTTGGGAAAGGGGGATACCTAGTCAGTTGTAATGGGATACCTAGTCAGTTGTAAAGGGGGATACCTAGTCAGTTGGGAAAGGGGGATACCTATTCAGTTGTAAAGGGGGATACCTAGTCAGTTGTAAAGGGGGATACCTAGTCAGTTGTAAAGTGGGATACCTAGTCAGTTGTAAAGGGATACCTAGTCAGTTGTAAAGGGGGATACCTAGTCAGTTGTAAAGGGGGATACCTAGTCAGTTGTAAAGGGGGATACCTAGTCATTTGTAAAGGGGGATACCTAGTCAGAGGTAAAGTGGGATACCTAGTCAGTTGTAAAGGTGGATACCTAGTCAGTTGGAAAGGTGGATACCTAGTCAGTTGTAAAGGGGGATACCTAGTCATTTGGAAAGGTGAAATGGGGATACCTAGTCAGTTGGAAAGGGTGAAGGGGGATAACTAGTCAGTTGGAAAGACGGAATGGGGATACCTAGTCAGTTGGAAAGAGGGATATCTAGTCAGTTGGGAAAGGGGGATACCTAGTCAGTTGGAAAGGGGGAAGGGGGATACCTAGTCAGTTGGAAAGGGGGAATGGGGATACCTAGTCAGTTGTAAAGGGATACCTAGTCTGTTGTAAAGGGGGATACCTAGTCCTTTGTAAAGGGGGATACGTAGTCAGTTGTAAAATGGGATACCTAGTCTGTTGTAAAGGGATACCTAGTCTGTTGTAAAGGGGGATACCTAGTCAGTTGTAAAAGGGGATACCTAGTCAGTTGTAAAGGGATACCTAGTTAGTTGTAAAGTGGGATACCTAGTCAGTTGTAAAGGGGGATACCTAGTCAGTTGTAAAGTGGGATACCTAGTCAGTTGTAAAGTGGGATACCTAGTCAGTTGTAAAGTGGGACACCTGGTCAGTTGTAAAGGGATACCTAATCAGTTGTAAAGTGGGATACCTAGTCAGTTGGGAAAGGGGGATACCTAGTCATTTGGAAAGGTGGATACCTAGTCAGTTGTAAAGGGATACCTAGTCAGTTGTAAAGTGGGATACCTAGTCAGCTGTAAAGGGTGGTGCCTAGTCAGTTGTAAAGGGAAAGTGGGATACCTAGTCAGTTGTAAAGGGGGATACCTAGTCATTTGTAAAGGGGGATACCTAGTCAGTTGTAAAGTGGGATACCTAGTCAGCTGTAAAGGGTGGTGCCTAGTCAGTTGTAAAGGGAAAGTGGGATACCTAGTCAGTTGTAAAGGGGGATACCTAGTCATTTGTAAAGGGGGATACCTAGTCAGTTGTAAAGGGCGATACCTAGTCAGTTGTAAAGGGAAAGTGGGATACCTAGTCAGTTGTAAAGGGGGATACCTAGTCAGATGTAAAGGGGGATACCTAGTCAATTGTAAAAGGGGATGCCTAGTCAGTTGTAAAGGGGGATACCTAGTCATTTGGAAAGGTGAGATGGGGATACCTAGTCAGTTGGAAAGGGGGAAGGGGGATACCTAGTCAGTTGGAAAGACGGAATGGGGATACCTAGTCAGTTGGAAAGAGGGAAGGGGGATACCTAGTCAGTTGGAAAGGGGGATACCTAGTAAGTTGTAAAGGTGGATACCTAGTCAGTTTGAAAGTGGGATACCTAGTCAGTTGTAAAGTGGGGTACCTAGTCAGTTGTAAAGTGGGATACCTAGTCAGTTGTAAAGTGGGATACCTAGTCAGTTGTAAAGGGATACCTAGTCAGTTGGAAAGGTGGATACCTAGTTAGTTGGAAAGGGGGATACCTAGTCAGTTGGAAAGGGGGATACCTAGCCAGTTGGGAAAGGGGGATACCTAGTCAGTTGTAAAGGGGGATACCTAGTCATTTGGAAGGGGGATACCTAGTCAGTTGGAAAGGGGGATACCTAGTCAGTTGGGAAAGGGGGATACCTAGTAAGTTGTAAAGGGGGATACCTAGTCAGTTGGGAAAGGGGGATACCTAGTCAGTTGTAAAGAGGGATACCTAGTCAGTTGGAAAGGGGGATACCTAGTCAGTTGGAAAGGGGGATACCTAGTCAGTTGTAAAGTGGGATACCTAGTCAGTTGTAAAGGGATACCTGGTAAGTTGGAAAGGTGGATACCTAGTCAGTTGGAAAGGGGGATACCTAGTCAGTTGGAAAAGGGGATACCTAGTCAGTTGGAAAGGGGGATACCTAGTCCTTTGTAAAGGGGGATACCTAGTAAGTTGGAAAGGTGGATACCTAGTCAGTTGGAAAGGGGGATACCTAGTCAATTGTAAAAGGGGATGCCTAGTCAGTTGTAAAGGGGGATACCTAGTCATTTGGAAAGGTGAAATGGGGATACCTAGTCAGTTGGAAAGGGGGAAGGGGGATACCTAGTCAGTTGGAAAGACGGAATGGGGATACCAAGTCAGTTGGAAAGAGGGAAGGGGGATACCTAGTCAGTTGGAAAGGGGGATACCTAGTAAGTTGGAAAGGTGGATACCTAGTCAGTTGGAAAGTGGGATACCTAGTCAGTTGTAAAGTGGGATACCTAGTCAGTTGTAAAGTGGGATACCTAGTCAGTTGTAAAGTGGGATACCTAGTCAGTTGTAAAGGGATACCTGGTAAGTTGGAAAGGGGGATACCTAGTCAGTTGGAAAGGGGGATACCTAGTCAGTTGTAAAGTGGGATACCTAGTCAGTTGTAAAGGGATACCTGGTAAGTTGGAAAGGTGGATACCTAGTCAGTTGGAAAGGGGGATACCTAGTCAGTTGGAAAAGGGGATACCTAGTCAGTTGGAAAGGGGGATACCTAGTCAGTTGTAAAGGGGGATACCTAGTAAGTTGGAAAGGTGGATACCTAGTCAGTTGGAAAGGGGGATACCTAGTCAGTTGTAAAGTGGGATACCTAGTCAGTTGTAAAGTGGGATACCTAGTCAGTTGTAAAGTGGGATACCTAGTCAGTTGTAAAGTGGGATACCTAGTCAGTTGTAAAGGGATACCTAGTAAGTTGGAAAGGTGGATACCTAGTCAGTTGGAAAGGGGGATACCTAGTCAGTTGGAAAGGGGGATACCTAGTCAGTTGGAAAAGGGGATACCTAGTCAGTTGTAAAGGGATACCGAGTAAGTTGGAAAGGGGGATACCTATTCAGTTGTAAAGGGGATACCTAGTCAGTTGTAAAGGGGATACCTAGTCAGTTGTAAAGGGATACCTAGTAAGTTGGAAAGGGGGATACCTAGCCAATTGGGAAAGGGGGATACCTAGTCAGTTGTAAAGGGGGATACCTAGTCAGTTGTAAAGTGGGATACCTAGTCAGTTGTAAAGTGGGATACCTAGTCAGTTGTAAAGTGGGATACCTAGTCAGTTGTAAAGTGGGATACCTAGTCAGCTGTAAAGGGTGGTGCCTAGTCAGTTGTAAAGGGAAAGTGGGATACCTAGTCAGTTGTAAAGGGGGATACCTAGTCAGTTGTAAAGGGGGATACCTAGTCAGTTGTAAAAGGGGATGCCTAGTCAGTTGTAAAAGGGGATGCCTAGTCAGTTGTAAAGGGGGATACCTAGTAAGTTGTAAAGGGGGATACCTAGTCAGTTGGGAAAGGGGGATACCTAGTCAGTTGTAAAGGGGGATACCTAGTCAGTTGTAAAGTGGGATACCTAGTCAGTTGTAAAGGGATACCTAGTCAGTTGTAAAGGGGGATACCTAGTCAGTTGTAAAGGGGGATACCTAGTCAGTTGGAAAGGTGGATACCTAGTCAGTTGGAAAGTGGGATACCTAGTCAGTTGTAAAGTGGGATACCTAGTCAGTTGTAAAGTGGGATACCTAGTCAGTTGTAAAGTGGGATACCTAGTCAGTTGTAAAGGGATACCTGGTAAGTTGGAAAGGGGGATACCTAGTCAGTTGGAAAGGGGGATACCTAGTCAGTTGTAAAGTGGGATACCTAGTCAGTTGTAAAGGGATACCTGGTAAGTTGGAAAGGTGGATACCTAGTCAGTTGGAAAGGGGGATACCTAGTCAGTTGGAAAAGGGGATACCTAGTCAGTTGGAAAGGGGGATACCTAGTCAGTTGTAAAGGGGGATACCTAGTAAGTTGGAAAGGTGGATACCTAGTCAGTTGGAAAGGGGGATACCTAGTCAGTTGTAAAGTGGGATACCTAGTCAGTTGTAAAGTGGGATACCTAGTCAGTTGTAAAGTGGGATACCTAGTCAGTTGTAAAGTGGGATACCTAGTCAGTTGTAAAGGGATACCTAGTAAGTTGGAAAGGTGGATACCTAGTCAGTTGGAAAGGGGGATACCTAGTCAGTTGGAAAGGGGGATACCTAGTCAGTTGGAAAAGGGGATACCTAGTCAGTTGTAAAGGGATACCTAGTAAGTTGGAAAGGGGGATACCTATTCAGTTGTAAAGGGGATACCTAGTCAGTTGTAAAGGGGATACCTAGTCAGTTGTAAAGGGATACCTAGTAAGTTGGAAAGGGGGATACCTAGCCAATTGGGAAAGGGGGATACCTAGTCAGTTGTAAAGGGGGATACCTAGTCAGTTGTAAAGTGGGATACCTAGTCAGTTGTAAAGTGGGATACCTAGTCAGTTGTAAAGTGGGATACCTAGTCAGTTGTAAAGTGGGATACCTAGTCAGCTGTAAAGGGTGGTGCCTAGTCAGTTGTAAAGGGAAAGTGGGATACCTAGTCAGTTGTAAAGGGGGATACCTAGTCAGTTGTAAAGGGGGATACCTAGTCAGTTGTAAAAGGGGATGCCTAGTCAGTTGTAAAAGGGGATGCCTAGTCAGTTGTAAAGGGGGATACCTAGTAAGTTGTAAAGGGGGATACCTAGTCAGTTGGGAAAGGGGGATACCTAGTCACTTGTAATGGGATACCTATTCAGTTGTAAAGGGGGATACCTAGTCAGTTGGGAAAGGGGGATACCTATTCAGTTGTAAAGGGGGATACCTAGTCAGTTGTAAAGTGGGATACCTAGTCAGTTGTAAAGGGATACCTAGTCAGTTGTAAAGGGGGATACCTAGTCAGTTGTAAAGGGGGATACCTAGTCAGTTGTAAAGGGGGATACCTAGTCATTTGTAAAGGGGGATACCTAGTCAGAGGTAAAGTGGGATACCTAGTCAGTTGTAAAGAGGGATACCTAGTCAGTTGGAAAGGTGGATACCTAGTCAGTTGTAAAGGGGGATACCTAGTCATTTGGAAAGGTGAAATGGGGATACCTAGTCAGTTGGAAAGGGGGAAGGGGGATAACTAGTCAGTTGGAAAGACGGAATGGGGATACCTAGTCAGTTGGAAAGAGGGATATCTAGTCAGTTGGGAAAGGGGGATACCTAGTCAGTTGGAAAGGGGGAAGGGGGATACCTAGTCAGTTGGAAAGGGGGAATGGGGATACCTAGTCAGTTGTAAAGGGATACCTAGTCTGTTGTAAAGGGGGATACCTAGTCCTTTGTAAAGGGGGATACGTAGTCAGTTGTAAAATGGGATACCTAGTCTGTTGTAAAGGGATACCTAGTCTGTTGTAAAGGGATACCTAGTCTGTTGTAAAGGGGGATACCTAGTCAGTTGTAAAGGGGGATACCTAGTCAGTTGTAAAGGGGGATACCTAGTCAGTTGTAAAAGGGGATACCTAGTCAGTTGTAAAGGGATACCTAGTTAGTTGTAAAGGGGGATACCTAGTCAGTTGTAAAGGGGGATACCTAGTCAGTTGTAAAGTGGGATACCTAGTAGGCTGTAAAGTGGGATACCTAGTCAGTTGTAAAGTGGGACACCTGGTCAGTTGTAAAGGGATACCTAGTCAGTTGTAAAGTGGGATACCTAGTCAGTTGGGAAAGGGGGATACCTAGTCAGTTGTAAAGGGGGATACCTAGTCATTTGGAAAGGGGGATACCTAGTCAGTTGTAAAGTGGGATACCTAGTCAGTTGTAAAGTGGGATACCTAGTCAGTTGTAAAGGGATACCTAGTCAGTTGTAAAGGGGGATACCTAGTCAGTTGTAAAGGGGGATACCTAGTCAGTTGTAAAGGGGGATACCTAGTCCGTTGTAAAGGGGGATACCTAGTCTGTTGTAAAGGGATACCTAGTCAGTTGTAAAGGTGGATACCTAGTCAGTTGTAAAGGGGGATACCTAGTCCGTTGTAAAGGGATACCTAGTCAGTTGTAAAATGGGATACCTAGTCAGTTGTAAAATGGGATACCTAGTCAGTTGTAAAGGGCGATACCTAGTAAGTTGTAATGGGATACCTAGTCAGTTGGGAAAGGGGGATACCTAGTCAGTTGTAATGGGATACCTAGTCAGTTGTAAAGGGGGATACCTAGTCAGTTGTAAAGGGGGATACCTAGTCAGTTGTAAAGTGGGATACCTATTCAGTTGTAAAGGGGATACCTAGTCAGTTGTAAAGGGGATACCTAGTCAGTTGTAAAGGGATACCTAGTAAGTTGGAAAGGGGGATACCTAGCCAATTGGGAAAGGGGGATACCTAGTCAGTTGTAAAGGGGGATACCTAGTCAGTTGTAAAGTGGGATACCTAGTCAGTTGTAAAGTGGGATACCTAGTCAGTTGTAAAGTGGGATACCTAGTCAGTTGTAAAGTGGGATACCTAGTCAGCTGTAAAGGGTGGTGCCTAGTCAGTTGTAAAGGGAAAGTGGGATACCTAGTCAGTTGTAAAGGGGGATACCTAGTCAGTTGTAAAGGGGGAAACCTAGTCAGTTGTAAAGTGGGATACCTATTCAGTTGTAAAGGGGATACCTAGTCAGTTGTAAAGGGGATACCTAGTCAGTTGTAAAGGGATACCTAGTAAGTTGGAAAGGGGGATACCTAGCCAATTGGGAAAGGGGGATACCTAGTCAGTTGTAAAGGGGGATACCTAGTCAGTTGTAAAGTGGGATACCTAGTCAGTTGTAAAGTGGGATACCTAGTCAGTTGTAAAGTGGGATACCTAGTCAGTTGTAAAGTGGGATACCTAGTCAGCTGTAAAGGGTGGTGCCTAGTCAGTTGTAAAGGGAAAGTGGGATACCTAGTCAGTTGTAAAGGGGGATACCTAGTCAGTTGTAAAGGGGGATACCTAGTCAGTTGTAAAAGGGGATGCCTAGTCAGTTGTAAAAGGGGATGCCTAGTCAGTTGTAAAGGGGGATACCTAGTAAGTTGTAAAGGGGGATACCTAGTCAGTTGGGAAAGGGGGATACCTAGTCAGTTGTAATGGGATACCTAGTCAGTTGTAAAGGGGGATACCTAGTCAGTTGGGAAAGGGGGATACCTATTCAGTTGTAAAGGGGGATACCTAGTCAGTTGTAAAGTGGGATACCTAGTCAGTTGTAAAGGGATACCTAGTCAGTTGTAAAGGGGGATACCTAGTCAGTTGTAAAGGGGGATACCTAGTCAGTTGGAAAGGTGGATACCTAGTCAGTTGGAAAGTGGGATACCTAGTCAGTTGTAAAGTGGGATACCTAGTCAGTTGTAAAGTGGGATACCTAGTCAGTTGTAAAGTGGGATACCTAGTCAGTTGTAAAGGGATACCTGGTAAGTTGGAAAGGGGGATACCTAGTCAGTTGGAAAGGGGGATACCTAGTCAGTTGTAAAGTGGGATACCTAGTCAGTTGTAAAGGGATACCTGGTAAGTTGGAAAGGTGGATACCTAGTCAGTTGGAAAGGGGGATACCTAGTCAGTTGGAAAAGGGGATACCTAGTCAGTTGGAAAGGGGGATACCTAGTCAGTTGTAAAGGGGGATACCTAGTAAGTTGGAAAGGTGGATACCTAGTCAGTTGGAAAGGGGGATACCTAGTCAGTTGTAAAGGGGGATACCTAGTCCGTTGTAAAGGGATACCTAGTCAGTTGTAAAATGGGATACCTAGTCAGTTGTAAAATGGGATACCTAGTCAGTTGTAAAGGGCGATACCTAGTCAGTTGTAAAGGGGGATACCTAGTCAGTTGTAAAGTGGGATACCTATTCAGTTGTAAAGGGGATACCTAGTCAGTTGTAAAGGGGATACCTAGTCAGTTGTAAAGGGATACCTAGTAAGTTGGAAAGGGGGATACCTAGCCAATTGGGAAAGGGGGATACCTAGTCAGTTGTAAAGGGGGATACCTAGTCAGTTGTAAAGTGGGATACCTAGTCAGTTGTAAAGTGGGATACCTAGTCAGTTGTAAAGTGGGATACCTAGTCAGTTGTAAAGTGGGATACCTAGTCAGCTGTAAAGGGTGGTGCCTAGTCAGTTGTAAAGGGAAAGTGGGATACCTAGTCAGTTGTAAAGGGGGATACCTAGTCAGTTGTAAAGGGGGATACCTAGTCAGTTGTAAAAGGGGATGCCTAGTCAGTTGTAAAAGGGGATGCCTAGTCAGTTGTAAAGGGGGATACCTAGTAAGTTGTAAAGGGGGATACCTAGTCAGTTGGGAAAGGGGGATACCTAGTCAGTTGTAATGGGATACCTAGTCAGTTGTAAAGGGGGATACCTAGTCAGTTGGGAAAGGGGGATACCTATTCAGTTGTAAAGGGGGATACCTAGTCAGTTGTAAAGTGGGATACCTAGTCAGTTGTAAAGGGATACCTAGTCAGTTGTAAAGGGGGATACCTAGTCAGTTGGAAAGGGGGATACCTAGTCAGTTGTAAAGGGGGATACCTAGTAAGTTGGAAAGGTGGATACCTAGTCAGTTGGAAAGGGGGATACCTAGTCAGTTGTAAAGGGGGATACCTAGTCCGTTGTAATGGGATACCTAGTCAGTTGGGAAAGGGGGATACCTAGTCAGTTGTAATGGGATACCTAGTCAGTTGTAAAGGGGGATACCTAGTCAGTTGTAAAGGGGGATACCTAGTCAGTTGTAAAGTGGGATACCTATTCAGTTGTAAAGGGGATACCTAGTCAGTTGTAAAGGGGATACCTAGTCAGTTGTAAAGGGATACCTAGTAAGTTGGAAAGGGGGATACCTAGCCAATTGGGAAAGGGGGATACCTAGTCAGTTGTAAAGGGGGATACCTAGTCAGTTGTAAAGTGGGATACCTAGTCAGTTGTAAAGTGGGATACCTAGTCAGTTGTAAAGTGGGATACCTAGTCAGTTGTAAAGTGGGATACCTAGTCAGCTGTAAAGGGTGGTGCCTAGTCAGTTGTAAAGGGAAAGTGGGATACCTAGTCAGTTGTAAAGGGGGATACCTAGTCAGTTGTAAAGGGGGATACCTAGTCAGTTGTAAAAGGGGATGCCTAGTCAGTTGTAAAAGGGGATGCCTAGTCAGTTGTAAAGGGGGATACCTAGTAAGTTGTAAAGGGGGATACCTAGTCAGTTGGGAAAGGGGGATACCTAGTCAGTTGTAATGGGATACCTAGTCAGTTGTAAAGGGGGATACCTAGTCAGTTGGGAAAGGGGGATACCTATTCAGTTGTAAAGGGGGATACCTAGTCAGTTGTAAAGTGGGATACCTAGTCAGTTGTAAAGGGATACCTAGTCAGTTGTAAAGGGGGATACCTAGTCAGTTGTAAAGGGGGATACCTAGTCAGTTGGAAAGGTGGATACCTAGTCAGTTGGAAAGTGGGATACCTAGTCAGTTGTAAAGTGGGATACCTAGTCAGTTGTAAAGTGGGATACCTAGTCAGTTGTAAAGTGGGATACCTAGTCAGTTGTAAAGGGATACCTGGTAAGTTGGAAAGGGGGATACCTAGTCAGTTGGAAAGGGGGATACCTAGTCAGTTGGAAAAGGGGATACCTAGTCAGTTGGAAAGGGGGATACCTAGTCAGTTGGAAAGGGATACCTGGTAAGTTGGAAAGGTGGATACCTAGTCAGTTGGAAAGGGGGATACCTAGTCAGTTGGAAAAGGGGATACCTAGTCAGTTGGAAAGGGGGATACCTAGTCCTTTGTAAAGGGGGATACCTAGTAAGTTGGAAAGGTGGATACCTAGTCAGTTGGAAAGGGGGATACCTAGTCAATTGTAAAAGGGGATGCCTAGTCAGTTGTAAAGGGGGATACCTAGTCATTTGGAAAGGTGAAATGGGGATACCTAGTCAGTTGGAAAGGGGGAAGGGGGATACCTAGTCAGTTGGAAAGACGGAATGGGGATACCAAGTCAGTTGGAAAGAGGGAAGGGGGATACCTAGTCAGTTGGAAAGGGGGATACCTAGTAAGTTGGAAAGGTGGATACCTAGTCAGTTGGAAAGTGGGATACCTAGTCAGTTGTAAAGTGGGATACCTAGTCAGTTGTAAAGTGGGATACCTAGTCAGTTGTAAAGTGGGATACCTAGTCAGTTGTAAAGGGATACCTGGTAAGTTGGAAAGGGGGATACCTAGTCAGTTGGAAAGGGGGATACCTAGTCAGTTGTAAAGTGGGATACCTAGTCAGTTGTAAAGGGATACCTGGTAAGTTGGAAAGGTGGATACCTAGTCAGTTGGAAAGGGGGATACCTAGTCAGTTGGAAAAGGGGATACCTAGTCAGTTGGAAAGGGGGATACCTAGTCAGTTGTAAAGGGGGATACCTAGTAAGTTGGAAAGGTGGATACCTAGTCAGTTGGAAAGGGGGATACCTAGTCAGTTGTAAAGTGGGATACCTAGTCAGTTGTAAAGTGGGATACCTAGTCAGTTGTAAAGTGGGATACCTAGTCAGTTGTAAAGTGGGATACCTAGTCAGTTGTAAAGGGATACCTAGTAAGTTGGAAAGGTGGATACCTAGTCAGTTGGAAAGGGGGATACCTAGTCAGTTGGAAAGGGGGATACCTAGTCAGTTGGAAAAGGGGATACCTAGTCAGTTGTAAAGGGATACCGAGTAAGTTGGAAAGGGGGATACCTATTCAGTTGTAAAGGGGATACCTAGTCAGTTGTAAAGGGGATACCTAGTCAGTTGTAAAGGGATACCTAGTAAGTTGGAAAGGGGGATACCTAGCCAATTGGGAAAGGGGGATACCTAGTCAGTTGTAAAGGGGGATACCTAGTCAGTTGTAAAGTGGGATACCTAGTCAGTTGTAAAGTGGGATACCTAGTCAGTTGTAAAGTGGGATACCTAGTCAGTTGTAAAGTGGGATACCTAGTCAGCTGTAAAGGGTGGTGCCTAGTCAGTTGTAAAGGGAAAGTGGGATACCTAGTCAGTTGTAAAGGGGGATACCTAGTCAGTTGTAAAGGGGGATACCTAGTCAGTTGTAAAAGGGGATGCCTAGTCAGTTGTAAAAGGGGATGCCTAGTCAGTTGTAAAGGGGGATACCTAGTAAGTTGTAAAGGGGGATACCTAGTCAGTTGGGAAAGGGGGATACCTAGTCAGTTGTAAAGGGGGATACCTAGTCAGTTGTAAAGTGGGATACCTAGTCAGTTGTAAAGGGATACCTAGTCAGTTGTAAAGGGGGATACCTAGTCAGTTGTAAAGGGGGATACCTAGTCAGTTGGAAAGGTGGATACCTAGTCAGTTGGAAAGTGGGATACCTAGTCAGTTGTAAAGTGGGATACCTAGTCAGTTGTAAAGTGGGATACCTAGTCAGTTGTAAAGTGGGATACCTAGTCAGTTGTAAAGGGATACCTGGTAAGTTGGAAAGGGGGATACCTAGTCAGTTGGAAAGGGGGATACCTAGTCAGTTGTAAAGTGGGATACCTAGTCAGTTGTAAAGGGATACCTGGTAAGTTGGAAAGGTGGATACCTAGTCAGTTGGAAAGGGGGATACCTAGTCAGTTGGAAAAGGGGATACCTAGTCAGTTGGAAAGGGGGATACCTAGTCAGTTGTAAAGGGGGATACCTAGTAAGTTGGAAAGGTGGATACCTAGTCAGTTGGAAAGGGGGATACCTAGTCAGTTGTAAAGTGGGATACCTAGTCAGTTGTAAAGTGGGATACCTAGTCAGTTGTAAAGTGGGATACCTAGTCAGTTGTAAAGTGGGATACCTAGTCAGTTGTAAAGGGATACCTAGTAAGTTGGAAAGGTGGATACCTAGTCAGTTGGAAAGGGGGATACCTAGTCAGTTGGAAAGGGGGATACCTAGTCAGTTGGAAAAGGGGATACCTAGTCAGTTGTAAAGGGATACCTAGTAAGTTGGAAAGGGGGATACCTATTCAGTTGTAAAGGGGATACCTAGTCAGTTGTAAAGGGGATACCTAGTCAGTTGTAAAGGGATACCTAGTAAGTTGGAAAGGGGGATACCTAGCCAATTGGGAAAGGGGGATACCTAGTCAGTTGTAAAGGGGGATACCTAGTCAGTTGTAAAGTGGGATACCTAGTCAGTTGTAAAGTGGGATACCTAGTCAGTTGTAAAGTGGGATACCTAGTCAGTTGTAAAGTGGGATACCTAGTCAGCTGTAAAGGGTGGTGCCTAGTCAGTTGTAAAGGGAAAGTGGGATACCTAGTCAGTTGTAAAGGGGGATACCTAGTCAGTTGTAAAGGGGGATACCTAGTCAGTTGTAAAAGGGGATGCCTAGTCAGTTGTAAAAGGGGATGCCTAGTCAGTTGTAAAGGGGGATACCTAGTAAGTTGTAAAGGGGGATACCTAGTCAGTTGGGAAAGGGGGATACCTAGTCACTTGTAATGGGATACCTATTCAGTTGTAAAGGGGGATACCTAGTCAGTTGGGAAAGGGGGATACCTATTCAGTTGTAAAGGGGGATACCTAGTCAGTTGTAAAGTGGGATACCTAGTCAGTTGTAAAGGGATACCTAGTCAGTTGTAAAGGGGGATACCTAGTCAGTTGTAAAGGGGGATACCTAGTCAGTTGTAAAGGGGGATACCTAGTCATTTGTAAAGGGGGATACCTAGTCAGAGGTAAAGTGGGATACCTAGTCAGTTGTAAAGAGGGATACCTAGTCAGTTGGAAAGGTGGATACCTAGTCAGTTGTAAAGGGGGATACCTAGTCATTTGGAAAGGTGAAATGGGGATACCTAGTCAGTTGGAAAGGGGGAAGGGGGATAACTAGTCAGTTGGAAAGACGGAATGGGGATACCTAGTCAGTTGGAAAGAGGGATATCTAGTCAGTTGGGAAAGGGGGATACCTAGTCAGTTGGAAAGGGGGAAGGGGGATACCTAGTCAGTTGGAAAGGGGGAATGGGGATACCTAGTCAGTTGTAAAGGGATACCTAGTCTGTTGTAAAGGGGGATACCTAGTCCTTTGTAAAGGGGGATACGTAGTCAGTTGTAAAATGGGATACCTAGTCTGTTGTAAAGGGATACCTAGTCTGTTGTAAAGGGATACCTAGTCTGTTGTAAAGGGGGATACCTAGTCAGTTGTAAAGGGGGATACCTAGTCAGTTGTAAAGGGGGATACCTAGTCAGTTGTAAAAGGGGATACCTAGTCAGTTGTAAAGGGATACCTAGTTAGTTGTAAAGGGGGATACCTAGTCAGTTGTAAAGGGGGATACCTAGTCAGTTGTAAAGTGGGATACCTAGTAGGCTGTAAAGTGGGATACCTAGTCAGTTGTAAAGTGGGACACCTGGTCAGTTGTAAAGGGATACCTAGTCAGTTGTAAAGTGGGATACCTAGTCAGTTGGGAAAGGGGGATACCTAGTCAGTTGTAAAGGGGGATACCTAGTCATTTGGAAAGGGGGATACCTAGTCAGTTGTAAAGTGGGATACCTAGTCAGTTGTAAAGTGGGATACCTAGTCAGTTGTAAAGGGATACCTAGTCAGTTGTAAAGGGGGATACCTAGTCAGTTGTAAAGGGGGATACCTAGTCAGTTGTAAAGGGGGATACCTAGTCCGTTGTAAAGGGGGATACCTAGTCTGTTGTAAAGGGATACCTAGTCAGTTGTAAAGGTGGATACCTAGTCAGTTGTAAAGGGGGATACCTAGTCCGTTGTAAAGGGATACCTAGTCAGTTGTAAAATGGGATACCTAGTCAGTTGTAAAATGGGATACCTAGTCAGTTGTAAAGGGCGATACCTAGTAAGTTGTAATGGGATACCTAGTCAGTTGGGAAAGGGGGATACCTAGTCAGTTGTAATGGGATACCTAGTCAGTTGTAAAGGGGGATACCTAGTCAGTTGTAAAGGGGGATACCTAGTCAGTTGTAAAGTGGGATACCTATTCAGTTGTAAAGGGGATACCTAGTCAGTTGTAAAGGGGATACCTAGTCAGTTGTAAAGGGATACCTAGTAAGTTGGAAAGGGGGATACCTAGCCAATTGGGAAAGGGGGATACCTAGTCAGTTGTAAAGGGGGATACCTAGTCAGTTGTAAAGTGGGATACCTAGTCAGTTGTAAAGTGGGATACCTAGTCAGTTGTAAAGTGGGATACCTAGTCAGTTGTAAAGTGGGATACCTAGTCAGCTGTAAAGGGTGGTGCCTAGTCAGTTGTAAAGGGAAAGTGGGATACCTAGTCAGTTGTAAAGGGGGATACCTAGTCAGTTGTAAAGGGGGATACCTAGTCAGTTGTAAAGTGGGATACCTATTCAGTTGTAAAGGGGATACCTAGTCAGTTGTAAAGGGGATACCTAGTCAGTTGTAAAGGGATACCTAGTAAGTTGGAAAGGGGGATACCTAGCCAATTGGGAAAGGGGGATACCTAGTCAGTTGTAAAGGGGGATACCTAGTCAGTTGTAAAGTGGGATACCTAGTCAGTTGTAAAGTGGGATACCTAGTCAGTTGTAAAGTGGGATACCTAGTCAGTTGTAAAGTGGGATACCTAGTCAGCTGTAAAGGGTGGTGCCTAGTCAGTTGTAAAGGGAAAGTGGGATACCTAGTCAGTTGTAAAGGGGGATACCTAGTCAGTTGTAAAGGGGGATACCTAGTCAGTTGTAAAAGGGGATGCCTAGTCAGTTGTAAAAGGGGATGCCTAGTCAGTTGTAAAGGGGGATACCTAGTAAGTTGTAAAGGGGGATACCTAGTCAGTTGGGAAAGGGGGATACCTAGTCAGTTGTAATGGGATACCTAGTCAGTTGTAAAGGGGGATACCTAGTCAGTTGGGAAAGGGGGATACCTATTCAGTTGTAAAGGGGGATACCTAGTCAGTTGTAAAGTGGGATACCTAGTCAGTTGTAAAGGGATACCTAGTCAGTTGTAAAGGGGGATACCTAGTCAGTTGTAAAGGGGGATACCTAGTCAGTTGGAAAGGTGGATACCTAGTCAGTTGGAAAGTGGGATACCTAGTCAGTTGTAAAGTGGGATACCTAGTCAGTTGTAAAGTGGGATACCTAGTCAGTTGTAAAGTGGGATACCTAGTCAGTTGTAAAGGGATACCTGGTAAGTTGGAAAGGGGGATACCTAGTCAGTTGGAAAGGGGGATACCTAGTCAGTTGTAAAGTGGGATACCTAGTCAGTTGTAAAGGGATACCTGGTAAGTTGGAAAGGTGGATACCTAGTCAGTTGGAAAGGGGGATACCTAGTCAGTTGGAAAAGGGGATACCTAGTCAGTTGGAAAGGGGGATACCTAGTCAGTTGTAAAGGGGGATACCTAGTAAGTTGGAAAGGTGGATACCTAGTCAGTTGGAAAGGGGGATACCTAGTCAGTTGTAAAGGGGGATACCTAGTCCGTTGTAAAGGGATACCTAGTCAGTTGTAAAATGGGATACCTAGTCAGTTGTAAAATGGGATACCTAGTCAGTTGTAAAGGGCGATACCTAGTCAGTTGTAAAGGGGGATACCTAGTCAGTTGTAAAGTGGGATACCTATTCAGTTGTAAAGGGGATACCTAGTCAGTTGTAAAGGGGATACCTAGTCAGTTGTAAAGGGATACCTAGTAAGTTGGAAAGGGGGATACCTAGCCAATTGGGAAAGGGGGATACCTAGTCAGTTGTAAAGGGGGATACCTAGTCAGTTGTAAAGTGGGATACCTAGTCAGTTGTAAAGTGGGATACCTAGTCAGTTGTAAAGTGGGATACCTAGTCAGTTGTAAAGTGGGATACCTAGTCAGCTGTAAAGGGTGGTGCCTAGTCAGTTGTAAAGGGAAAGTGGGATACCTAGTCAGTTGTAAAGGGGGATACCTAGTCAGTTGTAAAGGGGGATACCTAGTCAGTTGTAAAAGGGGATGCCTAGTCAGTTGTAAAAGGGGATTTCTAGTCAGTTGTAAAGGGGGATACCTAGTAAGTTGTAAAGGGGGATACCTAGTCAGTTGGGAAAGGGGGATACCTAGTCAGTTGTAATGGGATACCTAGTCAGTTGTAAAGGGGGATACCTAGTCAGTTGGGAAAGGGGGATACCTATTCAGTTGTAAAGGGGGATACCTAGTCAGTTGTAAAGTGGGATACCTAGTCAGTTGTAAAGGGATACCTAGTCAGTTGTAAAGGGGGATACCTAGTCAGTTGGAAAGGGGGATACCTAGTCAGTTGTAAAGGGGGATACCTAGTAAGTTGGAAAGGTGGATACCTAGTCAGTTGGAAAGGGGGATACCTAGTCAGTTGTAAAGGGGGATACCTAGTCCGTTGTAATGGGATACCTAGTCAGTTGGGAAAGGGGGATACCTAGTCAGTTGTAATGGGATACCTAGTCAGTTGTAAAGGGGGATACCTAGTCAGTTGTAAAGGGGGATACCTAGTCAGTTGTAAAGTGGGATACCTATTCAGTTGTAAAGGGGATACCTAGTCAGTTGTAAAGGGGATACCTAGTCAGTTGTAAAGGGATACCTAGTAAGTTGGAAAGGGGGATACCTAGCCAATTGGGAAAGGGGGATACCTAGTCAGTTGTAAAGGGGGATACCTAGTCAGTTGTAAAGTGGGATACCTAGTCAGTTGTAAAGTGGGATACCTAGTCAGTTGTAAAGTGGGATACCTAGTCAGTTGTAAAGTGGGATACCTAGTCAGCTGTAAAGGGTGGTGCCTAGTCAGTTGTAAAGGGAAAGTGGGATACCTAGTCAGTTGTAAAGGGGGATACCTAGTCAGTTGTAAAGGGGGATACCTAGTCAGTTGTAAAAGGGGATGCCTAGTCAGTTGTAAAAGGGGATGCCTAGTCAGTTGTAAAGGGGGATACCTAGTAAGTTGTAAAGGGGGATACCTAGTCAGTTGGGAAAGGGGGATACCTAGTCAGTTGTAATGGGATACCTAGTCAGTTGTAAAGGGGGATACCTAGTCAGTTGGGAAAGGGGGATACCTATTCAGTTGTAAAGGGGGATACCTAGTCAGTTGTAAAGTGGGATACCTAGTCAGTTGTAAAGGGATACCTAGTCAGTTGTAAAGGGGGATACCTAGTCAGTTGTAAAGGGGGATACCTAGTCAGTTGGAAAGGTGGATACCTAGTCAGTTGGAAAGTGGGATACCTAGTCAGTTGTAAAGTGGGATACCTAGTCAGTTGTAAAGTGGGATACCTAGTCAGTTGTAAAGTGGGATACCTAGTCAGTTGTAAAGGGATACCTGGTAAGTTGGAAAGGGGGATACCTAGTCAGTTGGAAAGGGGGATACCTAGTCAGTTGTAAAGTGGGATACCTAGTCAGTTGTAAAGGGATACCTGGTAAGTTGGAAAGGTGGATACCTAGTCAGTTGGAAAGGGGGATACCTAGTCAGTTGGAAAAGGGGATACCTAGTCAGTTGGAAAGGGGGATACCTAGTCAGTTGTAAAGGGGGATACCTAGTAAGTTGGAAAGGTGGATACCTAGTCAGTTGGAAAGGGGGATACCTAGTCAGTTGTAAATTGGGATACCTAGTCAGTTGTAAAGTGGGATACCTAGTCAGTTGTAAAGTGGGATACCTAGTCAGTTGTAAAGTGGGATACCTAGTCAGTTGTAAAGGGATACCTAGTAAGTTGGAAAGGTGGATACCTAGTCAGTTGGAAAGGGGGATACCTAGTCAGTTGGAAAGGGGGATACCTAGTCAGTTGGAAAAGGGGATACCTAGTCAGTTGTAAAGGGATACCTAGTAAGTTGGAAAGGGGGATACCTATTCAGTTGTAAAGGGGATACCTAGTCAGTTGTAAAGGGGATACCTAGTCAGTTGTAAAGGGATACCTAGTAAGTTGGAAAGGGGGATACCTAGCCAATTGGGAAAGGGGGATACCTAGTCAGTTGTAAAGGGGGATACCTAGTCAGTTGTAAAAGGGGATGCCTAGTCAGTTGTAAAAGGGGATGCCTAGTCAGTTGTAAAGGGGGATACCTAGTAAGTTGTAAAGGGGGATACCTAGTCAGTTGGGAAAGGGGGATACCTAGTCACTTGTAATGGGATACCTATTCAGTTGTAAAGGGGGATACCTAGTCAGTTGGGAAAGGGGGATACCTATTCAGTTGTAAAGGGGGATACCTAGTCAGTTGTAAAGTGGGATACCTAGTCAGTTGTAAAGGGATACCTAGTCAGTTGTAAAGGGGGATACCTAGTCAGTTGTAAAGGGGGATACCTAGTCAGTTGTAAAGGGGGATACCTAGTCATTTGTAAAGGGGGATACCTAGTCAGAGGTAAAGTGGGATACCTAGTCAGTTGTAAAGAGGGATACCTAGTCAGTTGGAAAGGTGGATACCTAGTCAGTTGTAAAGGGGGATACCTAGTCATTTGGAAAGGTGAAATGGGGATACCTAGTCAGTTGGAAAGGGGGAAGGGGGATAACTAGTCAGTTGGAAAGACGGAATGGGGATACCTAGTCAGTTGGAAAGAGGGATATCTAGTCAGTTGGGAAAGGGGGATACCTAGTCAGTTGGAAAGGGGGAAGGGGGATACCTAGTCAGTTGGAAAGGGGGAATGGGGATACCTAGCCAGTTGTAAAGGGATACCTAGTCTGTTGTAAAGGGGGATACCTAGTCCTTTGTAAAGGGGGATACGTAGTCAGTTGTAAAATGGGATACCTAGTCTGTTGTAAAGGGATACCTAGTCTGTTGTAAAGGGATACCTAGTCTGTTGTAAAGGGGGATACCTAGTCAGTTGTAAAGGGGGATACCTAGTCAGTTGTAAAGGGGGATACCTAGTCAGTTGTAAAAGGGGATACCTAGTCAGTTGTAAAGGGATACCTAGTTAGTTGTAAAGGGGGATACCTAGTCAGTTGTAAAGGGGGATACCTAGTCAGTTGTAAAGTGGGATACCTAGTAGGCTGTAAAGTGGGATACCTAGTCAGTTGTAAAGTGGGACACCTGGTCAGTTGTAAAGGGATACCTAGTCAGTTGTAAAGTGGGATACCTAGTCAGTTGGGAAAGGGGGATACCTAGTCAGTTGTAAAGGGGGATACCTAGTCATTTGGAAAGGGGGATACCTAGTCAGTTGTAAAGTGGGATACCTAGTCAGTTGTAAAGTGGGATACCTAGTCAGTTGTAAAGGGATACCTAGTCAGTTGTAAAGGGGGATACCTAGTCAGTTGTAAAGGGGGATACCTAGTCAGTTGTAAAGGGGGATACCTAGTCCGTTGTAAAGGGGGATACCTAGTCTGTTGTAAAGGGATACCTAGTCAGTTGTAAAGGTGGATACCTAGTCAGTTGTAAAGGGGGATACCTAGTCCGTTGTAAAGGGATACCTAGTCAGTTGTAAAATGGGATACCTAGTCAGTTGTAAAATGGGATACCTAGTCAGTTGTAAAGGGCGATACCTAGTAAGTTGTAATGGGATACCTAGTCAGTTGGGAAAGGGGGATACCTAGTCAGTTGTAATGGGATACCTAGTCAGTTGTAAAGGGGGATACCTAGTCAGTTGTAAAGGGGGATACCTAGTCAGTTGTAAAGTGGGATACCTATTCAGTTGTAAAGGGGATACCTAGTCAGTTGTAAAGGGGATACCTAGTCAGTTGTAAAGGGATACCTAGTAAGTTGGAAAGGGGGATACCTAGCCAATTGGGAAAGGGGGATACCTAGTCAGTTGTAAAGGGGGATACCTAGTCAGTTGTAAAGTGGGATACCTAGTCAGTTGTGAAGTGGGATACCTAGTCAGTTGTAAAGTGGGATACCTAGTCAGTTGTAAAGTGGGATACCTAGTCAGCTGTAAAGGGTGGTGCCTAGTCAGTTGTAAAGGGAAAGTGGGATACCTAGTCAGTTGTAAAGGGGGATACCTAGTCAGTTGTAAAGGGGGATACCTAGTCAGTTGTAAAGTGGGATACCTATTCAGTTGTAAAGGGGATACCTAGTCAGTTGTAAAGGGGATACCTAGTCAGTTGTAAAGGGATACCTAGTAAGTTGGAAAGGGGGATACCTAGCCAATTGGGAAAGGGGGATACCTAGTCAGTTGTAAAGGGGGATACCTAGTCAGTTGTAAAGTGGGATACCTAGTCAGTTGTAAAGTGGGATACCTAGTCAGTTGTAAAGTGGGATACCTAGTCAGTTGTAAAGTGGGATACCTAGTCAGCTGTAAAGGGTGGTGCCTAGTCAGTTGTAAAGGGAAAGTGGGATACCTAGTCAGTTGTAAAGGGGGATACCTAGTCAGTTGTAAAGGGGGATACCTAGTCAGTTGTAAAAGGGGATGCCTAGTCAGTTGTAAAAGGGGATGCCTAGTCAGTTGTAAAGGGGGATACCTAGTAAGTTGTAAAGGGGGATACCTAGTCAGTTGGGAAAGGGGGATACCTAGTCAGTTGTAATGGGATACCTAGTCAGTTGTAAAGGGGGATACCTAGTCAGTTGGGAAAGGGGGATACCTATTCAGTTGTAAAGGGGGATACCTAGTCAGTTGTAAAGTGGGATACCTAGTCAGTTGTAAAGGGATACCTAGTCAGTTGTAAAGGGGGATACCTAGTCAGTTGTAAAGGGGGATACCTAGTCAGTTGGAAAGGTGGATACCTAGTCAGTTGGAAAGTGGGATACCTAGTCAGTTGTAAAGTGGGATACCTAGTCAGTTGTAAAGTGGGATACCTAGTCAGTTGTAAAGTGGGATACCTAGTCAGTTGTAAAGGGATACCTGGTAAGTTGGAAAGGGGGATACCTAGTCAGTTGGAAAGGGGGATACCTAGTCAGTTGTAAAGTGGGATACCTAGTCAGTTGTAAAGGGATACCTGGTAAGTTGGAAAGGGGGATACCTAGTCAGTTGGAAAGGGGGATACCTAGTCAGTTGGAAAAGGGGATACCTAGTCAGTTGGAAAGGGGGATACCTAGTCAGTTGTAAAGGGGGATACCTAGTAAGTTGGAAAGGTGGATACCTAGTCAGTTGGAAAGGGGGATACCTAGTCAGTTGTAAATTGGGATACCTAGTCAGTTGTAAAGTGGGATACCTAGTCAGTTGTAAAGTGGGATACCTAGTCAGTTGTAAAGTGGGATACCTAGTCAGTTGTAAAGGGATACCTAGTAAGTTGGAAAGGTGGATACCTAGTCAGTTGGAAAGGGGGATACCTAGTCAGTTGGAAAGGGGGATACCTAGTCAGTTGGAAAAGGGGATACCTAGTCAGTTGTAAAGGGATACCTAGTAAGTTGGAAAGGGGGATACCTATTCAGTTGTAAAGGGGATACCTAGTCAGTTGTAAAGGGGATACCTAGTCAGTTGTAAAGGGATACCTAGTAAGTTGGAAAGGGGGATACCTAGCCAATTGGGAAAGGGGGATACCTAGTCAGTTGTAAAGGGGGATACCTAGTCAGTTGTAAAGTGGGATACCTAGTCAGTTGTAAAGTGGGATACCTAGTCAGTTGTAAAGTGGGATACCTAGTCAGTTGTAAAGTGGGATACCTAGTCAGCTGTAAAGGGTGGTGCCTAGTCAGTTGTAAAGGGAAAGTGGGATACCTAGTCAGTTGTAAAGGGGGATACCTAGTCAGTTGTAAAGGGGGATACCTAGTCAGTTGTAAAAGGGGATGCCTAGTCAGTTGTAAAAGGGGATGCCTAGTCAGTTGTAAAGGGGGATACCTAGTAAGTTGTAAAGGGGGATACCTAGTCAGTTGGGAAAGGGGGATACCTAGTCACTTGTAATGGGATACCTATTCAGTTGTAAAGGGGGATACCTAGTCAGTTGGGAAAGGGGGATACCTATTCAGTTGTAAAGGGGGATACCTAGTCAGTTGTAAAGTGGGATACCTAGTCAGTTGTAAAGGGATACCTAGTCAGTTGTAAAGGGGGATACCTAGTCAGTTGTAAAGGGGGATACCTAGTCAGTTGTAAAGGGGGATACCTAGTCATTTGTAAAGGGGGATACCTAGTCAGAGGTAAAGTGGGATACCTAGTCAGTTGTAAAGAGGGATACCTAGTCAGTTGGAAAGGTGGATACCTAGTCAGTTGTAAAGGGGGATACCTAGTCATTTGGAAAGGTGAAATGGGGATACCTAGTCAGTTGGAAAGGGGGAAGGGGGATAACTAGTCAGTTGGAAAGACGGAATGGGGATACCTAGTCAGTTGGAAAGAGGGATATCTAGTCAGTTGGGAAAGGGGGATACCTAGTCAGTTGGAAAGGGGGAAGGGGGATACCTAGTCAGTTGGAAAGGGGGAATGGGGATACCTAGTCAGTTGTAAAGGGATACCTAGTCTGTTGTAAAGGGGGATACCTAGTCCTTTGTAAAGGGGGATACGTAGTCAGTTGTAAAATGGGATACCTAGTCTGTTGTAAAGGGATACCTAGTCTGTTGTAAAGGGATACCTAGTCTGTTGTAAAGGGGGATACCTAGTCAGTTGTAAAGGGGGATACCTAGTCAGTTGTAAAGTGGGATACCTAGTAGGCTGTAAAGTGGGATACCTAGTCAGTTGTAAAGTGGGACACCTGGTCAGTTGTAAAGGGATACCTAGTCAGTTGTAAAGTGGGATACCTAGTCAGTTGGGAAAGGGGGATACCTAGTCAGTTGTAAAGGGGGATACCTAGTCATTTGGAAAGGGGGATACCTAGTCAGTTGTAAAGTGGGATACCTAGTCAGTTGTAAAGTGGGATACCTAGTCAGTTGTAAAGGGATACCTAGTCAGTTGTAAAGGGGGATACCTAGTCAGTTGTAAAGGGGGATACCTAGTCAGTTGTAAAGGGGGATACCTAGTCCGTTGTAAAGGGGGATACCTAGTCTGTTGTAAAGGGATACCTAGTCAGTTGTAAAGGTGGATACCTAGTCAGTTGTAAAGGGGGATACCTAGTCCGTTGTAAAGGGATACCTAGTCAGTTGTAAAATGGGATACCTAGTCAGTTGTAAAATGGGATACCTAGTCAGTTGTAAAGGGCGATACCTAGTAAGTTGTAATGGGATACCTAGTCAGTTGGGAAAGGGGGATACCTAGTCAGTTGTAATGGGATACCTAGTCAGTTGTAAAGGGGGATACCTAGTCAGTTGTAAAGGGGGATACCTAGTCAGTTGTAAAGTGGGATACCTAGTCAGTTGTAAAGGGATACCTAGTCAGTTGTAAAGGGGGATACCTAGTCAGTTTTAAAGGGGGATACCTAGTCAGTTGTAAAGGGGGATACCTAGTCATTTGTAAAGGGGGATACCTAGTCAGAGGTAAAGTGGGATACCTAGTCAGTTGTAAAGAGGGATACCTAGTCAGTTGGAAAGGTGGATACCTAGTCAGTTGTAAAGGGGGATACCTAGTCATTTGGAAAGGTGAAATGGGGATACCTAGTCAGTTGGAAAGGGGGAAGGGGGATAACTAGTCAGTTGGAAAGACGGAATGGGGATACCTAGTCAGTTGGAAAGAGGGATATCTAGTCAGTTGGGAAAGGGGGATACCTAGTCAGTTGGAAAGGGGGAAGGGGGATACCTAGTCAGTTGAAAGGGGGAATGGGGATACCTAGTCAGTTGTAAAGGGATACCTAGTCTGTTGTAAAGGGGGATACCTAGTCCTTTGTAAAGGGGGATACCTAGTCAGTTGTAAAGGGGGATACCTAGTCAGTTGTAAAGGGGGATACCTAGTCAGTTGTAAAGGGGGATACCTAGTCATTTGTAAAGGGGGATACCTAGTCAGAGGTAAAGTGGGATACCTAGTCAGTTGTAAAGAGGGATACCTAGTCAGTTGGAAAGGTGGATACCTAGTCAGTTGTAAAGGGGGATACCTAGTCATTTGGAAAGGTGAAATGGGGATACCTAGTCAGTTGGAAAGGGGGAAGGGGGATAACTAGTCAGTTGGAAAGACGGAATGGGGATACCTAGTCAGTTGGAAAGAGGGATATCTAGTCAGTTGGGAAAGGGGGATACCTAGTCAGTTGTAAAGGGGGAAGGGGGATACCTAGTCAGTTGGAAAGGGGGAATGGGGATACCTAGTCAGTTGTAAAGGGATACCTAGTCTGTTGTAAAGGGGGATACCTAGTCCTTTGTAAAGGGGGATACGTAGTCAGTTGTAAAATGGGATACCTAGTCTGTTGTAAAGGGATACCTAGTCTGTTGTAAAGGGATACCTAGTCTGTTGTAAAGGGGGATACCTAGTCAGTTGTAAAGGGGGATACCTAGTCAGTTGTAAAGGGGGATACCTAGTCAGTTGTAAAAGGGGATACCTAGTCAGTTGTAAAGGGATACCTAGTTAGTTGTAAAGGGGGATACCTAGTCAGTTGTAAAGGGGGATACCTAGTCAGTTGTAAAGGGGGATACCTAGTCAGTTGTAAAGGGGAATACCTAGTCAGTTGTAAAAGGGGATACCTAGTCAGTTGTAAAGGGATACCTAGTTAGTTGTAAAGTGGGATAACTAGTCAGTTGTAAAGGGGGATACCTAGTCAGTTGTAAAGTGGGATACCTAGTAGGCTGTAAAGTGGGATACCTAGTCAGTTGCAAAGTGGGACACCTGGTCAGTTGTAAAGGGATACCTAGTCAGTTGTAAAGTGGGATACCTAGTCAGTTGGGAAAGGGGGATACCTAGTCAGTTGTAAAGGGGGATACCTAGTCATTTGGAAAGGGGGATACCTAGTCAGTTGTAAAGTGGGATACCTAGTCAGTTGTAAAGTGGGATACCTAGTCAGTTGTAAAGGGATACCTAGTCAGTTGTAAAGGGGGATACCTAGTCAGTTGTAAAGGGGGATACCTAGTCAGTTGTAAAGGGGGATACCTAGTCAGTTGTAAAGGGGGATACCTAGTCCGTTGTAAAGGGGGATACCTAGTCTGTTGTAAAGGGATACCTAGTCAGTTGTAAAGGTGGATACCTAGTCAGTTGTAAAGGGGGATACCTAGTCCGTTGTAAAGGGATACCTAGTCAGTTGTAAAATGGGATACCTAGTCAGTTGTAAAGGGGGATACCTAGTCCGTTGTAAAGGGGGATACCTAGTCAGTTGTAAAGGGATACCTAGTCAGTTGTAAAGGTGGATACCTAGTCAGTTGTAAAGGGGGATACCTAGTCCGTTGTAAAGGGATACCTAGTCAGTTGTAAAATGGGATACCTAGTCAGTTGTAAAGGGCGATACCTAGTAAGTTGTAATGGGATACCTAGTCAGTTTGGAAAGGGGGATACCTAGTCAGTTGTAATGGGATACCTAGTCAGTTGTAAAGGGGGATACCTAGTCAGTTGTAATGGGATACCTAGTCAGTTGGGAAAGGGGGATACCTATTCAGTTGTAAAGGGGGATACCTAGTCAGTTGTAAAGGGGGATACCTAGTCAGTTGTAAAGTGGGATACCTAGTCAGTTGTAAAGGGATACCTAGTCAGTTGTAAAGGGGGATACCTAGTCAGTTGTAAAGGGGGATACCTAGTCAGTTGTAAAGGGGGATACCTAGTCATTTGTAAAGGGGGATACCTAGTCAGTTGTAAAGGGGGATACCTAGTCCGTTGTAAAGGGGGATACCTAGTCTGTTGTAAAGGGATACCTAGTCAGTTGTAAAGGTGGATACCTAGTCAGTTGTAAAGGGGGATACCTAGTCCGTTGTAAAGGGATACCTAGTCAGTTGTAAAATGGGATACCTAGTCAGTTGTAAAGGGGGATACCTAGTCAGTTGTAAAGGGATACCTAGTCAGTTGTAAAGGTGGATACCTAGTCAGTTGTAAAGGGGGATACCTAGTCCGTTGTAAAGGGATACCTAGTCAGTTGTAAAATGGGATACCTAGTCAGTTGTAAAGGGTGATACCTAGTAAGTTGTAATGGGATACCTAGTCAGTTGGGAAAGGGGGATACCTAGTCAGTTGTAATGGGATACCTAGTCAGTTGTAAAGGGGGATACCTAGTCAGTTGGGAAAGGGGGATACCTATTCAGTTGTAAAGGGGGATACCTAGTCAGTTGTAAAGGGGGATACCTAGTCAGTTGTAAAGTGGGATACCTAGTCAGTTGTAAAGGGATACCTAGTCAGTTGTAAAGGGGGATACCTAGTCAGTTGTAAAGGGGGATACCTAGTCAGTTGTAAAGGGGGATACCTAGTCATTTGTAAAGGGGGATACCTAGTCAGAGGTAAAGTGGGATACCTAGTCAGTTGTAAAGAGGGATACCTAGTCAGTTGGAAAGGTGGATACCTGGTCAGTTGTAAAGGGGGATACCTAGTCATTTGGAAAGGTGAAATGGGGATACCTAGTCAGTTGGAAAGGGGGAAGGGGGATAACTAGTCAGTTGGAAAGACGGAATGGGGATACCTAGTCAGTTGGAAAGAGGGATATCTAGTCAGTTGGGAAAGGGGGATACCTAGTCAGTTGGAAAGGGGGAAGGGGGATACCTAGTCAGTTGGAAAGGGGGAATGGGGATACCTAGTCTGTTGTAAAGGGGGATACCTAGTCCTTTGTAAAGGGGGATACGTAGTCAGTTGTAAAATGGGATACCTAGTCTGTTGTAAAGGGATACCTAGTCTGTTGTAAAGGGGGATACCTAGTCAGTTGTAAAGGGGGATACCTAGTCAGTTGTAAAGGGGGATACCTAGTCAGTTGTAAAAGGGGATACCTAGTCAGTTGTAAAGGGATACCTAGTCAGTTGTAAAGTGGGATACCTAGTCAGTTGTAAAGTGGGATACCTAGTCAGTTGTAAAGTGGGACACCTGGTCAGTTGTAAAGGGATACCTAGTCAGTTGTAAAGTGGGATACCTAGTCAGTTGGGAAAGGGGGATACCTATTCATTTGGAAAGGGGGATACCTAGTCAGTTGTAAAGTGGGATACCTAGTCAGTTGTAAAGTGGGATACCTAGTCAGTTGTAAAGGTGGATACCTAGTCAGTTGTAAAGGGATACCTAGTCAGTTGTAAAGTGGGATACCTAGTCAGCTGTAAAGGGTGGTGCCTAGTCAGTTGTAAAGGGAAAGTGGGATACCTAGTCAGTTGTAAAGGGGGATACCTAGTCATTTGTAAAGGGGGATACCTAGTCAGTTGTAAAGGGTGACACCTAGTCAGTTGTAAAGGGAAAGTGGGATACCTAGTCAGTTGTAAAGGGGGATACCTAGTCAGTTGTAAAGGGGGATACCTAGTCATTTGGAAAGGTGAAATGGGGATACCTAGTCAGTTGGAAAGGGGGAAGGGGGATACCTAGTCAGTTGGAAAGACGGAATGGGGATACCTAGTCAGTTGGAAAGAGGGAAGGGGGATACCTAGTCAGTTGGAAAGGGGGATACCTAGTAAGTTGGAAAGGTGGATACCTAGTCAGTTGGAAAGTGGGATACCTAGTCAGTTGTAAAGTGGGATACCTAGTCAGTTGTAAAGTGGGATACCTAGTCAGTTGTAAAGTGGGATACCTAGTCAGTTGTAAAGGGATACCTAGTCAGTTGGAAAGGTGGATACCTAGTTAGTTGGAAAGGGGGATACCTAGTCAGTTGGAAAGAGGGATACCTAGTCAGTTGGAAAGGTGGATACCTGGTCAGTTGTAAAGGGGGATACCTAGTCATTTGGAAAGGTGAAATGGGGATACCTAGTCAGTTGGAAAGGGGGAAGGGGGATAACTAGTCAGTTGGAAAGACGGAATGGGGATACCTAGTCAGTTGGAAAGAGGGATATCTAGTCAGTTGGGAAAGGGGGATACCTAGTCAGTTGGAAAGGGGGAAGGGGGATACCTAGTCAGTTGGAAAGGGGGAATGGGGATACCTAGTCTGTTGTAAAGGGGGATACCTAGTCCTTTGTAAAGGGGGATACGTAGTCAGTTGTAAAATGGGATACCTAGTCTGTTGTAAAGGGATACCTAGTCAGTTGTAAAGGGGGATAACTAGTCAGTTGTAAAGGGGGATACCTAGTCAGTTGTAAAGGGGGATACCTAGTCAGTTGTAAAAGGGGATACCTAGTCAGTTGTAAAGGGATACCTAGTCAGTTGTAAAGTGGGATACCTAGTCAGTTGTAAAGTGGGATACCTAGTCAGTTGTAAAGTGGGACACCTGGTCAGTTGTAAAGGGATACCTAGTCAGTTGTAAAGTGGGATACCTAGTCAGTTGGGAAAGGGGGATACCTATTCATTTGGAAAGGGGGATACCTAGTCAGTTGTAAAGGGGGATACCTAGTCAGTTGTAAAGGGGGATACCTAGTCCGTTGTAAAGGGGGATACCTAGTCTGTTGTAAAGGGATACCTAGTCAGTTGTAAAGGTGGATACCTAGTCAGTTGTAAAGGGGGATACCTAGTCAGTTGTAAAGGGGGATACCTAGTCAGTTGTAAAGGGGGATACCTAGTCCGTTGTAAAGGGGGATACCTAGTCTGTTGTAAAGGGATACCTAGTCAGTTGTAAAGGTGGATACCTAGTCAGTTGTAAAGGGGGATACCTAGTCCGTTGTAAAGGGATACCTAGTCAGTTGTAAAATGGGATACCTAGTCAGTTGTAAAGGGGGATACCTAGTCCGTTGTAAAGGGGGATACCTAGTCAGTTGTAAAGGGGGATACCTAGTCCGTTGTAAAGGGACACCTAGTCAGTTGTAAAATGGGATACCTAGTCAGTTGTAAAGGGCGATACCTAGTAAGTTGTAATGGGATACCTAGTCAGTTGGGAAAGGGGGATACCTAGTCAGTTGTAATGGGATACCTAGTCAGTTGTAAAGGGGGATACCTAGTCAGTTGTAAAGGGGGATATCTAGTCAGTTGTAAAGTGGGATACCTAGTCAGTTGTAAAGGGATACCTAGTCAGTTGTAAAGGGGGATACCTAGTCAGTTGTAAAGGGGGATACCTAGTCAGTTGTAAAGGGGGATACCTAGTCATTTGTAAAGGGGGATACCTAGTCAGAGGTAAAGTGGGATACCTAGTCAGTTGTAAAGAGGGATACCTAGTCAGTTGGAAAGGTGGATACCTAGTCAGTTGTAAAGGGGGATACCTAGTCATTTGGAAAGGTGAAATGGGGATACCTAGTCAGTTGGAAAGGGGGAAGGGGGATAACTAGTCAGTTGGAAAGACGGAATGGGGATACCTAGTCAGTTGTAAAGGGATACCTAGTCTGTTGTAAAGGGGGATACCTAGTCCTTTGTAAAGGGGGATACCTAGTCAGTTGTAAAGGGGGATACCTAGTCAGTTGTAAAGGGGGATACCTAGTCAGTTGTAAAGGGGGATACCTAGTCATTTGTAAAGGGGGATACCTAGTCAGAGGTAAAGTGGGATACCTAGTCAGTTGTAAAGAGGGATACCTAGTCAGTTGGAAAGGTGGATACCTAGTCAGTTGTAAAGGGGGATACCTAGTCATTTGGAAAGGTGAAATGGGGATACCTAGTCAGTTGGAAAGGGGGAAGGGGGATAACTAGTCAGTTGGAAAGACGGAATGGGGATACCTAGTCAGTTGGAAAGAGGGATATCTAGTCAGTTGGGAAAGGGGGATACCTAGTCAGTTGTAAAGGGGGAAGGGGGATACCTAGTCAGTTGGAAAGGGGGAATGGGGATACCTAGTCAGTTGTAAAGGGATACCTAGTCTGTTGTAAAGGGGGATACCTAGTCCTTTGTAAAGGGGGATACGTAGTCAGTTGTAAAATGGGATACCTAGTCTGTTGTAAAGGGATACCTAGTCTGTTGTAAAGGGGGATACCTAGTCAGTTGTAAAGGGGGATACCTAGTCAGTTGTAAAGGGGGATACCTAGTCAGTTGTAAAAGGGGATACCTAGTCAGTTGTAAAGGGATACCTAGTTAGTTGTAAAGTGGGATACCTAGTCAGTTGTAAAGGGGGATACCTAGTCAGTTGTAAAGTGGGATACCTAGTAGGCTGTAAAGTGGGATACCTAGTCAGTTGTAAAGTGGGACACCTGGTCAGTTGTAAAGGGATACCTAGTCAGTTGTAAAGTGGGATACCTAGTCAGTTGGGAAAGGGGGATACCTAGTCAGTTGTAAAGGGGGATACCTAGTCATTTGGAAAGGGGGATACCTAGTCAGTTGTAAAGTGGGATACCTAGTCAGTTGTAAAGTGGGATACCTAGTCAGTTGTAAAGGGATACCTAGTCAGTTGTAAAGGGGGATACCTAGTCAGTTGTAAAGGGGGATACCTAGTCAGTTGTAAAGGGGGATACCTAGTCCGTTGTAAAAGGGGATACCTAGTCTGTTGTAAAGGGATACCTAGTCAGTTATAAAGGTGGATACCTAGTCAGTTGTAAAGGGGGATACATAGTCCGTTGTAAAGGGATACCTAGTCAGTTGTAAAATGGGATACCTAGTCAGTTGTAAAGGGGGATACCTAGTCCGTTGTAAAGGGGGATACCTAGTCAGTTGTAAAGGGATACCTAGTCAGTTGTAAAGGTGGATACCTAGTCAGTTGTAAAGGGGGATACCTAGTCCGTTGTAAAGGGATACCTAGTCAGTTGTAAAATGGGATACCTAGTCAGTTGTAAAGGGCGATACCTAGTAAGTTGTAATGGGATACCTAGTCAGTTTGGAAAGGGGGATACCTAGTCAGTTGTAATGGGATACCTAGTCAGTTGTAAAGGGGGATACCTAGTCAGTTGTAATGGGATACCTAGTCAGTTGGGAAAGGGGGATACCTATTCAGTTGTAAAGGGGGATACCTAGTCAGTTGTAAAGTGGGATACCTAGTAGGCTGTAAAGTGGGATACCTAGTCAGTTGTAAAGTGGGACACCTGGTCAGTTGTAAAGGGATACCTAGTCAGTTGTAAAGTGGGATACCTAGTCAGTTGGGAAAGGGGGATACCTAGTCAGTTGTAAAGGGGGATACCTAGTCATTTGGAAAGGGGGATACCTAGTCAGTTGTAAAGTGGGATACCTAGTCAGTTGTAAAGTGGGATACCTAGTCAGTTGTAAAGGGATACCTAGTCAGTTGTAAAGGGGGATACCTAGTCAGTTGTAAAGGGGGATACCTAGTCAGTTGTAAAGGGGGATAACTAGTCCGTTGTAAAGGGGGATACCTAGTCTGTTGTAAAGGGATACCTAGTCAGTTGTAAAGGTGGATACCTAGTCAGTTGTAAAGGGGGATACCTAGTCCGTTGTAAAGGGATACCTAGTCAGTTGTAAAATGGGATACCTAGTCAGTTGTAAAGGGGGATACCTAGTCCGTTGTAAAGGGATACCTAGTCAGTTGTAAAATGGGATACCTAGTCAGTTGTAAAGGGGGATACCTAGTCCGTTGTAAAGGGGGATACCTAGTCAGTTGTAAAGGGATACCTAGTCAGTTGTAAAGGTGGATACCTAGTCAGTTGTAAAGGGGGATACCTAGTCAGTTGTAAAGGGATACCTAGTCAGTTGTAAAGGGGGATACCTAGTCAGTTGTAAAGGGGGATACCTAGTCATTTGTAAAGGGGGATACCTAGTCAGAGGTAAAGTGGGATACCTAGTCAGTTGTAAAGAGGGATACCTAGTCAGTTGGAAAGGTGGATACCTAGTCAGTTGTAAAGGGGGATACCTAGTCATTTGGAAAGGTGAAATGGGGATACCTAGTCAGTTGGAAAGGGGGAAGGGGGATAACTAGTCAGTTGGAAAGACGGAATGGGGATCCCTCGTCAGTTGGAAAGAGGGATATCTAGTCAGTTGGGAAAGGGGGATACCTAGTCAGTTGTAAAGGGGGAAGGGGGATACCTAGTCAGTTGGAAAGGGGGAATGGGGATACCTAGTCAGTTGTAAAGGGATACCTAGTCTGTTGTAAAGGGGGATACCTAGTCCTTTGTAAAGGGGGATACGTAGTCAGTTGTAAAATGGGATACCTAGTCTGTTGTAAAGGGATACCTAGTCTGTTGTAAAGGGGGATACCTAGTCAGTTGTAAAGGGGGATACCTAGTCAGTTTTAAAGGGGGATACCTAGTCAGTTGTAAAAGGGGATACCTAGTCAGTTGTAAAGGGATACCTAGTTAGTTGTAAAGTGGGATACCTAGTCAGTTGTAAAGGGGGATACCTAGTCAGTTGTAAAGTGGGATACCTAGTAGGCTGTAAAGTGGGATACCTAGTCAGTTGTAAAGTGGGACACCTGGTCAGTTGTAAAGGGATACCTAGTCAGTTGTAAAGTGGGATACCTAGTCAGTTGGGAAAGGGGGATACCTAGTCAGTTGTAAAGGGGGATACCTAGTCATTTGGAAAGGGGGATACCTAGTCAGTTGTAAAGTGGGATACCTAGTCAGTTGTAAAGTGGGATACCTAGTCAGTTGTAAAGGGATACCTAGTCAGTTGTAAAGGGGGATACCTAGTCAGTTGTAAAGGGGGATACATAGTCAGTTGTAAAGGGGATACCTAGTCCGTTGTAAAGGGGGATACCTAGTCTGTTGTAAAGGGATACCTAGTCAGTTGTAAAGGTGGATACCTAGTCAGTTGTAAAGGGGGATACCTAGTCCGTTGTAAAGGGATACCTAGTCAGTTGTAAAATGGGATACCTAGTCAGTTGTAAAGGGGGATACCTAGTCCGTTGTAAAGGGGGATACCTAGTCAGTTGTAAAGGGATACCTAGTCAGTTGTAAAGGTGGATACCTAGTCAGTTGTAAAGGGGGATACCTAGTCCGTTGTAAAGGGATACCTAGTCAGTTGTAAAATGGGATACCTAGTCAGTTGTAAAGGGCGATACCTAGTAAGTTGTAATGGGATACCTAGTCAGTTTGGAAAGGGGGATACCTAGTCAGTTGTAATGGGATACCTAGTCAGTTGTAAAGGGGGATACCTAGTCAGTTGTAATGGGATACCTAGTCAGTTGGGAAAGGGGGATACCTATTCAGTTGTAAAGGGGGATACCTAGTCAGTTGTAAAGGGGGATACCTAGTCAGTTGTAAAGTGGGATACCTAGTCAGTTGTAAAGGGATACCTAGTCAGTTGTAAAGGGGGATACCTAGTCAGTTGTAAAGGGGGATACCTAGTCAGTTGTAAAGGGGGATACCTAGTCATTTGTAAAGGGGGATACCTAGTCAGTTGTAAAGGGGGATACCTAGTCCGTTGTAAAGGGGGATACCTAGTCTGTTGTAAAGGGATACCTAGTCAGTTGTAAAGGTGGATACCTAGTCAGTTGTAAAGGGGGATACCTAGTCCGTTGTAAAGGGATACCTAGTCAGTTGTAAAATGGGATACCTAGTCAGTTGTAAAGGGGGATACCTAGTCAGTTGTAAAGGGATACCTAGTCAGTTGTAAAGGTGGATACCTAGTCAGTTGTAAAGGGGGATACCTAGTCCGTTGTAAAGGGATACCTAGTCAGTTGTAAAATGGGATACCTAGTCAGTTGTAAAGGGTGATACCTAGTAAGTTGTAATGGGATACCTAGTCAGTTGGGAAAGGGGGATACCTAGTCAGTTGTAATGGGATACCTAGTCAGTTGTAAAGGGGGATACCTAGTCAGTTGGGAAAGGGGGATACCTATTCAGTTGTAAAGGGGGATACCTAGTCAGTTGTAAAGGGGGATACCTAGTCAGTTGTAAAGTGGGATACCTAGTCAGTTGTAAAGGGATACCTAGTCAGTTGTAAAGGGGGATACCTAGTCAGTTGTAAAGGGGGATACCTAGTCAGTTGTAAAGGGGGATACCTAGTCATTTGTAAAGGGGGATACCTAGTCAGAGGTAAAGTGGGATACCTAGTCAGTTGTAAAGAGGGATACCTAGTCAGTTGGAAAGGTGGATACCTGGTCAGTTGTAAAGGGGGATACCTAGTCATTTGGAAAGGTGAAATGGGGATACCTAGTCAGTTGGAAAGGGGGAAGGGGGATAACTAGTCAGTTGGAAAGACGGAATGGGGATACCTAGTCAGTTGGAAAGAGGGATATCTAGTCAGTTGGGAAAGGGGGATACCTAGTCAGTTGGAAAGGGGGAAGGGGGATACCTAGTCAGTTGGAAAGGGGGAATGGGGATACCTAGTCAGTTGTAAAGGGATACCTAGTCTGTTGTAAAGGGGGATACCTAGTCCTTTGTAAAGGGGGATACCTAGTCAGTTGTAAAGGGGGATACCTAGTCAGTTGTAAAGGGGGATACCTAGTCAGTTGTAAAGGGGGATACCTAGTCATTTGTAAAGGGGGATACCTAGTCAGAGGTAAAGTGGGATACCTAGTCAGTTGTAAAGAGGGATACCTAGTCAGTTGGAAAGGTGGATACCTAGTCAGTTGTAAAGGGGGATACCTAGTCATTTGGAAAGGTGAAATGGGGATACCTAGTCAGTTGGAAAGGGGGAAGGGGGATAACTAGTCAGTTGGAAAGACGGAATGGGGATACCTAGTCAGTTGGAAAGAGGGATATCTAGTCAGTTGGGAAAGGGGGATACCTAGTCAGTTGTAAAGGGGGAAGGGGGATACCTAGTCAGTTGGAAAGGGGGAATGGGGATACCTAGTCAGTTGTAAAGGGATACCTAGTCTGTTGTAAAGGGGGATACCTAGTCCTTTGTAAAGGGGGATACGTAGTCAGTTGTAAAATGGGATACCTAGTCTGTTGTAAAGGGATACCTAGTCTGTTGTAAAGGGGGATACCTAGTCAGTTGTAAAGGGGGATACCTAGTCAGTTGTAAAGGGGGATACCTAGTCAGTTGTAAAAGGGGATACCTAGTCAGTTGTAAAGGGATACCTAGTTAGTTGTAAAGTGGGATACCTAGTCAGTTGTAAAGGGGGATACCTAGTCAGTTGTAAAGTGGGATACCTAGTAGGCTGTAAAGTGGGATACCTAGTCAGTTGTAAAGTGGGACACCTTGTCAGTTGTAAAGGGATACCTAGTCAGTTGTAAAGTGGGATACCTAGTCAGTTGGGAAAGGGGGATACCTAGTCAGTTGTAAAGGGGGATACCTAGTCATTTGGAAAGGGGGATACCTAGTCAGTTGTAAAGTGGGATACCTAGTCAGTTGTAAAGTGGGATACCTAGTCAGTTGTAAAGGGATACCTAGTCAGTTGTAAAGGGGGATACCTAGTCAGTTGTAAAGGGGGATACCTAGTCAGTTGTAAAGGGGGATACCTAGTCCGTTGTAAAGGGGGATACCTAGTCTGTTGTAAAGGGATACCTAGTCAGTTGTAAAGGTGGATACCTAGTCAGTTGTAAAGGGGGATACCTAGTCCGTTGTAAAGGGATACCTAGTCAGTTGTAAAATGGGATACCTAGTCAGTTGTAAAGGGGGATACCTAGTCCGTTGTAAAGGGGGATACCTAGTCAGTTGTAAAGGGATACCTAGTCAGTTGTAAAGGTGGATACCTAGTCAGTTGTAAAGGGGGATACCTAGTCAGTTGTAAAGGGATACCTAGTCAGTTGTAAAATGGGATACCTAGTCAGTTGTAAAGGGCGATACCTAGTAAGTTGTAATGGGATACCTAGTCAGTTTGGAAAGGGGGATACCTAGTCAGTTGTAATGGGATACCTAGTCAGTTGTAAAGGGGGATACCTAGTCAGTTGTAATGGGATACCTAGTCAGTTGGGAAAGGGGGATACCTATTCAGTTGTAAAGGGGGATACCTAGTCAGTTGTAAAGTGGGATACCTAGTAGGCTGTAAAGTGGGATACCTAGTCAGTTGTAAAGTGGGACACCTGGTCAGTTGTAAAGGGATACCTAGTCAGTTGTAAAGTGGGATACCTAGTCAGTTGGGAAAGGGGGATACCTAGTCAGTTGTAAAGGGGGATACCTAGTCATTTGGAAAGGGGGATACCTAGTCAGTTGTAAAGTGGGATACCTAGTCAGTTGTAAAGTGGGATACCTAGTCAGTTGTAAAGGGATACCTAGTCAGTTGTAAAGGGGGATACCTAGTCAGTTGTAAAGGGGGATACCTAGTCAGTTGTAAAGGGGGATAACTAGTCCGTTGTAAAGGGGGATACCTAGTCTGTTGTAAAGGGATACCTAGTCAGTTGTAAAGGTGGATACCTAGTCAGTTGTAAAGGGGGATACCTAGTCCGTTGTAAAGGGGGATACCTAGTCAGTTGTAAAGGGATACCTAGTCAGTTGTAAAGGTGGATACCTAGTCAGTTGTAAAGGGGGATACCTAGTCAGTTGTAAAGGGATACCTAGTCAGTTGTAAAGGGGGATACCTAGTCAGTTGTAAAGGGGGATACCTAGTCATTTGTAAAGGGGGATACCTAGTCAGAGGTAAAGTGGGATACCTAGTCAGTTGTAAAGAGGGATACCTAGTCAGTTGGAAAGGTGGATACCTAGTCAGTTGTAAAGGGGGATACCTAGTCATTTGGAAAGGTGAAATGGGGATACCTAGTCAGTTGGAAAGGGGGAAGGGGGATAACTAGTCAGTTGGAAAGACGGAATGGGGATACCTAGTCAGTTGGAAAGAGGGATATCTAGTCAGTTGGGAAAGGGGGATACCTAGTCAGTTGTAAAGGGGGAAGGGGGATACCTAGTCAGTTGGAAAGGGGGAATGGGGATACCTAGTCAGTTGTAAAGGGATACCTAGTCTGTTGTAAAGGGGGATACCTAGTCCTTTGTAAAGGGGGATACGTAGTCAGTTGTAAAATGGGATACCTAGTCTGTTGTAAAGGGATACCTAGTCTGTTGTAAAGGGGGATACCTAGTCAGTTGTAAAGGGGGATACCTAGTCAGTTGTAAAGGGGAATACCTAGTCAGTTGTAAAAGGGGATACCTAGTCAGTTGTAAAGGGATACCTAGTTAGTTGTAAAGTGGGATACCTAGTCAGTTGTAAAGGGGGATACCTAGTCAGTTGTAAAGTGGGATACCTAGTAGGCTGTAAAGTGGGATGCCTAGTCAGTTGCAAAGTGGGACACCTGGTCAGTTGTAAAGGGATACCTAGTCAGTTGTAAAGTGGGATACCTAGTCAGTTGGGAAAGGGGGATACCTAGTCAGTTGTAAAGGGGGATACCTAGTCATTTGGAAAGGGGGATACCTAGTCAGTTGTAAAGTGGGATACCTAGTCAGTTGTAAAGTGGGATACCTAGTCAGTTGTAAAGGGATACCTAGTCAGTTGTAAAGGGGGATACCTAGTCAGTTGTAAAGGGGGATACCTAGTAGGCTGTAAAGTGGGATGCCTAGTCAGTTGCAAAGTGGGACACCTGGTCAGTTGTAAAGGGATACCTAGTCAGTTGTAAAGTGGGATACCTAGTCAGTTGGGAAAGGGGGATACCTAGTCAGTTGTAAAGGGGGATACCTAGTCATTTGGAAAGGGGGATACCTAGTCAGTTGTAAAGTGGGATACCTAGTCAGTTGTAAAGTGGGATACCTAGTCAGTTGTAAAGGGATACCTAGTCAGTTGTAAAGGGGGATACCTAGTCAGTTGTAAAGGGGGATACCTAGTCAGTTGTAAAGGGGGATACCTAGTCCGTTGTAAAGGGGGATACCTAGTCAGTTGTAAAGGGGGATACCTAGTCAGTTGTAAAGGGGGATACCTAGTCCGTTGTAAAGGGGGATACCTAGTCTGTTGTAAAGGGATACCTAGTCTGTTGTAAAGGTGGATACCTAGTCAGTTGTAAAGGGGGATACCTAGTCCGTTGTAAAGGGATACTTAGTCAGTTGTAAAATGGGATACCTAGTCAGTTGTAAAGGGGGATACCTAGTCCGTTGTAAAGGGGGATACCTAGTCAGTTGTAAAGGGATACCTAGTCAGTTGTAAAGGTGGATACCTAGTCAGTTGTAAAGGGGGATACCTAGTCCGTTGTAAAGGGATACCTAGTCAGTTGTAAAATGGGATACCTAGTCAGTTGTAAAGGGCGATACCTAGTAAGTTGTAATGGGATACCTAGTCAGTTTGGAAAGGGGGATACCTAGTCAGTTGTAATGGGATACCTAGTCAGTTGTAAAGGGGGATACCTAGTCAGTTGTAATGGGATACCTAGTCAGTTGGGAAAGGGGGATACCTATTCAGTTGTAAAGGGGGATACCTAGTCAGTTGTAAAGGGGGATACCTAGTCAGTTGTAAAGTGGGATACCTAGTCAGTTGTAAAGGGATACCTAGTCAGTTGTAAAGGGGGATACCTAGTCAGTTGTAAAGGGGGATACCTAGTCAGTTGTAAAGGGGGATACCTAGTCATTTGTGAAGGGGGATACCTAGTCAGTTGTAAAGGGGGATACCTAGTCCGTTGTAAAGGGGGATACCTAGTCTGTTGTAAAGGGATACCTAGTCAGTTGTAAAGGTGGATACCTAGTCAGTTGTAAAGGGGGATACCTAGTCCGTTGTAAAGGGATACCTAGTCAGTTGTAAAATGGGATACCTAGTCAGTTGTAAAGGGGGATACCTAGTCAGTTGTAAAGGGATACCTAGTCAGTTGTAAAGGTGGATACCTAGTCAGTTGTAAAGGGGGATACCTAGTCCGTTGTAAAGGGATACCTAGTCAGTTGTAAAATGGGATACCTAGTCAGTTGTAAAGGGTGATACCTAGTAAGTTGTAATGGGATACCTAGTCAGTTGGGAAAGGGGGATACCTAGTCAGTTGTAATGGGATACCTAGTCAGTTGTAAAGGGGGATACCTAGTCAGTTGGGAAAGGGGGATACCTATTCAGTTGTAAAGGGGGATACCTAGTCAGTTGTAAAGGGGGATACCTAGTCAGTTGTAAAGTGGGATACCTAGTCAGTTGTAAAGGGATACCTAGTCAGTTGTAAAGGGGGATACCTAGTCAGTTGTAAAGGGGGATACCTAGTCAGTTGTAAAGGGGGATACCTAGTCATTTGTAAAGGGGGATACCTAGTCAGAGGTAAAGTGGGATACCTAGTCAGTTGTAAAGAGGGATACCTAGTCAGTTGGAAAGGTGGATACCTGGTCAGTTGTAAAGGGGGATACCTAGTCATTTGGAAAGGTGAAATGGGGATACCTAGTCAGTTGGAAAGGGGGAAGGGGGATAACTAGTCAGTTGGAAAGACGGAATGGGGATACCTAGTCAGTTGGAAAGAGGGATATCTAGTCAGTTGGGAAAGGGGGATACCTAGTCAGTTGGAAAGGGGGAAGGGGGATACCTAGTCAGTTGGAAAGGGGGAATGGGGATACCTAGTCTGTTGTAAAGGGGGATACCTAGTCCTTTGTAAAGGGGGATACGTAGTCAGTTGTAAAATGGGATACCTAGTCTGTTGTAAAGGGATACCTAGTCTGTTGTAAAGGGGGATACCTAGTCAGTTGTAAAGGGGGATACCTAGTCAGTTGTAAAGGGGGATACCTAGTCAGTTGTAAAAGGGGATACCTAGTCAGTTGTAAAGGGATACCTAGTCAGTTGTAAAGTGGGATACCTAGTCAGTTGTAAAGTGGGATACCTAGTCAGTTGTAAAGTGGGACACCTGGTCAGTTGTAAAGGGATACCTAGTCAGTTGTAAAGTGGGATACCTAGTCAGTTGGGAAAGGGGGATACCTATTCATTTGGAAAGGGGGATACCTAGTCAGTTGTAAAGTGGGATACCTAGTCAGTTGTAAAGTGGGATACCTAGTCAGTTGTAAAGGTGGATACCTAGTCAGTTGTAAAGGGATACCTAGTCAGTTGTAAAGTGGGATACCTAGTCAGCTGTAAAGGGTGGTGCCTAGTCAGTTGTAAAGGGAAAGTGGGATACCTAGTCAGTTGTAAAGGGGGATACCTAGTCATTTGTAAAGGGGGATACCTAGTCAGTTGTAAAGGGTGACACCTAGTCAGTTGTAAAGGGAAAGTGGGATACCTAGTCAGTTGTAAAGGGGGATACCTAGTCAGTTGTAAATGGGGATACCTAGTCATTTGGAAAGGTGAAATGGGGATACCTAGTCAGTTGGAAAGGGGGAAGGGGGATACCTAGTCAGTTGGAAAGACGGAATGGGGATACCTAGTCAGTTGGAAAGAGGGAAGGGGGATACCTAGTCAGTTGGAAAGGGGGATACCTAGTAAGTTGGAAAGGTGGATACCTAGTCAGTTGGAAAGTGGGATACCTAGTCAGTTGTAAAGTGGGATACCTAGTCAGTTGTAAAGTGGGATACCTAGTCATTTGGAAAGGTGAAATGGGGATACCTAGTCAGTTGGAAAGGGGGAAGGGGGATACCTAGTCAGTTGGAAAGACGGAATGGGGATACCTAGTCAGTTGGAAAGAGGGAAGGGGGATACCTAGTCAGTTGGAAAGGGGGATACCTAGTAAGTTGGAAAGGTGGATACCTAGTCAGTTGGAAAGTGGGATACCTAGTCAGTTGTAAAGTGGGATACCTAGTCAGTTGTAAAGTGGGATACCTAGTCAGTTGTAAAGTGGGATACCTAGTCAGTTGTAAAGGGATACCTAGTCAGTTGGAAAGGTGGATACCTAGTTAGTTGGAAAGGGGGATACCTAGTCAGTTGGAAAGAGGGATACCTAGTCAGTTGGAAAGGTGGATACCTGGTCAGTTGTAAAGGGGTATACCTAGTCATTTGGAAAGGTGAAATGGGGATACCTAGTCAGTTGGAAAGGGGGAAGGGGGATAACTAGTCAGTTGGAAAGACGGAATGGGGATACCTAGTCAGTTGGAAAGAGGGATATCTAGTCAGTTGGGAAAGGGGGATACCTAGTCAGTTGGAAAGGGGGAAGGGGGATACCTAGTCAGTTGGAAAGGGGGAATGGGGATACCTAGTCTGTTGTAAAGGGGGATACCTAGTCCTTTGTAAAGGGGGATACGTAGTCAGTTGTAAAATGGGATACCTAGTCTGTTGCAAAGGGATACCTAGTCTGTTGTAAAGGGGGATACCTAGTCAGTTGTAAAGGGGGATACCTAGTCAGTTGTAAAGGGGGATACCTAGTCAGTTGTAAAAGGGGATACCTAGTCAGTTGTAAAGGGATACCTAGTCAGTTGTAAAGTGGGATACCTAGTCAGTTGTAAAGTGGGATACCTAGTCAGTTGTAAAGTGGGACACCTGGTCAGTTGTAAAGGGATACCTAGTCAGTTGTAAAGTGGGATACCTAGTCAGTTGGGAAAGGGGGATACCTATTCATTTGGAAAGGGGGATACCTAGTCAGTTGTAAAGGGGGATACCTAGTCAGTTGTAAAGGGGGATACCTAGTCCGTTGTAAAGGGGGATACCTAGTCTGTTGTAAAGGGATACCTAGTCAGTTGTAAAGGTGGATACCTAGTCAGTTGTAAAGGGGGATACCTAGTCAGTTGTAAAGGGGGATACCTAGTCAGTTGTAAAGGGGGATACCTAGTCCGTTGTAAAGGGGGATACCTAGTCTGTTGTAAAGGGATACCTAGTCAGTTGTAAAGGTGGATACCTAGTCAGTTGTAAAGGGGGATACCTAGTCCGTTGTAAAGGGATACCTAGTCAGTTGTAAAATGGGATACCTAGTCAGTTGTAAAGGGGGATACCTAGTCCGTTGTAAAGGGGGATACCTAGTCAGTTGTAAAGGGGGATACCTAGTCCGTTGTAAAGGGACACCTAGTCAGTTGTAAAATGGGATACCTAGTCAGTTGTAAAGGGCGATACCTAGTAAGTTGTAATGGGATACCTAGTCAGTTGGGAAAGGGGGATACCTAGTCAGTTGTAATGGGATACCTAGTCAGTTGTAAAGGGGGATACCTAGTCAGTTGTAAAGGGGGATATCTAGTCAGTTGTAAAGTGGGATACCTAGTCAGTTGTAAAGGGATACCTAGTCAGTTGTAAAGGGGGATACCTAGTCAGTTGTAAAGGGGGATACCTAGTCAGTTGTAAAGGGGGATACCTAGTCATTTGTAAAGGGGGATACCTAGTCAGAGGTAAAGTGGGATACCTAGTCAGTTGTAAAGAGGGATACCTAGTCAGTTGGAAAGGTGGATACCTAGTCAGTTGTAAAGGGGGATACCTAGTCATTTGGAAAGGTGAAATGGGGATACCTAGTCAGTTGGAAAGGGGGAAGGGGGATAACTAGTCAGTTGGAAAGACGGAATGGGGATACCTAGTCAGTTGGAAAGAGGGATATCTAGTCAGTTGGGAAAGGGGGATACCTAGTCAGTTGGAAAGGGGGAAGGGGGATACCTAGTCAGTTGGAAAGGGGGAATGGGGATACCTAGTCAGTTGTAAAGGGATACCTAGTCTGTTGTAAAGGGGGATACCTAGTCCTTTGTAAAGGGGGACACCTAGTCAGTTGTAAAGGGGGATACCTAGTCAGTTGTAAAGGGGGATACCTAGTCAGTTGTAAAGGGGGATACCTAGTCATTTGTAAAGGGGGATACCTAGTCAGAGGTAAAGTGGGATACCTAGTCAGTTGTAAAGAGGGATACCTAGTCAGTTGGAAAGGTGGATACCTAGTCAGTTGTAAAGGGGGATACCTAGTCATTTGGAAAGGTGAAATGGGGATACCTAGTCAGTTGGAAAGGGGGAAGGGGGATAACTAGTCAGTTGGAAAGACGGAATGGGGATACCTAGTCAGTTGGAAAGAGGGATATCTAGTCAGTTGGGAAAGGGGGATACCTAGTCAGTTGTAAAGGGGGACGGGGGATACCTAGTCAGTTGGAAAGGGGGAATGGGGATACCTAGTCAGTTGTAAAGGGATACCTAGTCTGTTGTAAAGGGGGATACCTAGTCCTTTGTAAAGGGGGATACGTAGTCAGTTGTAAAATGGGATACCTAGTCTGTTGTAAAGGGATACCTAGTCTGTTGTAAAGGGGGATACCTAGTCAGTTGTAAAGGGGGATACCTAGTCAGTTGTAAAGGGGGATACCTAGTCAGTTGTAAAAGGGGATACCTAGTCAGTTGTAAAGGGATACCTAGTTAGTTGTAAAGTGGGATACCTAGTCAGTTGTAAAGGGGGATACCTAGTCAGTTGTAAAGTGGGATACCTAGTAGGCTGTAAAGTGGGATACCTAGTCAGTTGTAAAGTGGGACACCTGGTCAGTTGTAAAGGGATACCTAGTCAGTTGTAAAGTGGGATACCTAGTCAGTTGGGAAAGGGGGATACCTAGTCAGTTGTAAAGGGGGATACCTAGTCATTTGGAAAGGGGGATACCTAGTCAGTTGTAAAGTGGGATACCTAGTCAGTTGTAAAGTGGGATACCTAGTCAGTTGTAAAGGGATACCTAGTCAGTTGTAAAGGGGGATACCTAGTCAGTTGTAAAGGGGGATACCTAGTCAGTTGTAAAGGGGGATACCTAGTCCGTTGTAAAGGGGGATACCTAGTCTGTTGTAAAGGGATACCTAGTCAGTTGTAAAGGTGGATACCTAGTCAGTTGTAAAGGGGGATACCTAGTCCGTTGTAAAGGGATACCTAGTCAGTTGTAAAATGGGATACCTAGTCAGTTGTAAAGGGGGATACCTAGTCCGTTGTAAAGGGGGATACCTAGTCAGTTGTAAAGGGATACCTAGTCAGTTGTAAAGGTGGATACCTAGTCAGTTGTAAAGGGGGATACCTAGTCCGTTGTAAAGGGATACCTAGTCAGTTGTAAAATGGGATACCTAGTCAGTTGTAAAGGGCGATACCTAGTAAGTTGTAATGGGATACCTAGTCAGTTTGGAAAGGGGGATACCTAGTCAGTTGTAATGGGATACCTAGTCAGTTGTAAAGGGGGATACCTAGTCAGTTGTAATGGGATACCTAGTCAGTTGGGAAAGGGGGATACCTATTCAGTTGTAAAGGGGGATACCTAGTCAGTTGTAAAGTGGGATACCTAGTAGGCTGTAAAGTGGGATACCTAGTCAGTTGTAAAGTGGGACACCTGGTCAGTTGTAAAGGGATACCTAGTCAGTTGTAAAGTGGGATACCTAGTCAGTTGGGAAAGGGGGATACCTAGTCAGTTGTAAAGGGGGATACCTAGTCATTTGGAAAGGGGGATACCTAGTCAGTTGTAAAGTGGGATACCTAGTCAGTTGTAAAGTGGGATACCTAGTCAGTTGTAAAGGGATACCTAGTCAGTTGTAAAGGGGGATACCTAGTCAGTTGTAAAGGGGGATACCTAGTCAGTTGTAAAGGGGGATAACTAGTCCGTTGTAAAGGGGGATACCTAGTCTGTTGTAAAGGGATACCTAGTCAGTTGTAAAGGTGGATACCTAGTCAGTTGTAAAGGGGGATACCTAGTCCGTTGTAAAGGGATACCTAGTCAGTTGTAAAATGGGATACCTAGTCAGTTGTAAAGGGGGATACCTAGTCCGTTGTAAAGGGATACCTAGTCAGTTGTAAAATGGGATACCTAGTCAGTTGTAAAGGGGGATACCTAGTCCGTTGTAAAGGGGGATACCTAGTCAGTTGTAAAGGGATACCTAGTCAGTTGTAAAGGTGGATACCTAGTCAGTTGTAAAGGGGGATACCTAGTCAGTTGTAAAGGGATACCTAGTCAGTTGTAAAGGGGGATACCTAGTCAGTTGTAAAGGGGGATACCTAGTCATTTGTAAAGGGGGATACCTAGTCAGAGGTAAAGTGGGATACCTAGTCAGTTGTAAAGAGGGATACCTAGTCAGTTGGAAAGGTGGATACCTAGTCAGTTGTAAAGGGGGATACCTAGTCATTTGGAAAGGTGAAATGGGGATACCTAGTCAGTTGGAAAGGGGGAAGGGGGATAACTAGTCAGTTGGAAAGACGGAATGGGGATACCTAGTCAGTTGGAAAGAGGGATACCTAGTCAGTTGTAAAGGGGGAAGGGGGATACCTAGTCAGTTGGAAAGGGGGAATGGGGATACCTAGTCAGTTGTAAAGGGATACCTAGTCTGTTGTAAAGGGGGATACCTAGTCCTTTGTAAAGGGGGATACGTAGTCAGTTGTAAAATGGGATACCTTGTCTGTTGTAAAGGGATACCTAGTCTGTTGTAAAGGGGGATACCTAGTCAGTTGTAAAGGGGGATACCTAGTCAGTTGTAAAGGGGGATACCTAGTCAGTTGTAAAAGGGGATACCTAGTCAGTTGTAAAGGGATACCTAGTTAGTTGTAAAGTGGGATACCTAGTCAGTTGTAAAGGGGGATACCTAGTCAGTTGTAAAGTGGGATACCTAGTAGGCTGTAAAGTGGGATACCTAGTCAGTTGTAAAGTGGGACACCTGGTCAGTTGTAAAGGGATACCTAGTCAGTTGTAAAGTGGGATACCTAGTCAGTTGGGAAAGGGGGATACCTAGTCAGTTGTAAAGGGGGATACCTAGTCATTTGGAAAGGGGGATACCTAGTCAGTTGTAAAGTGGGATACCTAGTCAGTTGTAAAGTGGGATACCTAGTCAGTTGTAAAGGGATACCTAGTCAGTTGTAAAGGGGGATACCTAGTCAGTTGTAAAGGGGGATACATAGTCAGTTGTAAAGGGGGATACCTAGTCCGTTGTAAAGGGGGATACCTAGTCTGTTGTAAAGGGATACCTAGTCAGTTGTAAAGGTGGATACCTAGTCAGTTGTAAAGGGGGATACCTAGTCCGTTGTAAAGGGATACCTAGTCAGTTGTAAAATGGGATACCTAGTCAGTTGTAAAGGGGGATACCTAGTCCGTTGTAAAGGGGGATACCTAGTCAGTTGTAAAGGGATACCTAGTCAGTTGTAAAGGTGGATACCTAGTCAGTTGTAAAGGGGGATACCTAGTCCGTTGTACAGGGATACCTAGTCAGTTGTAAAATGGGATACCTAGTCAGTTGTAAAGGGCGATACCTAGTAAGTTGTAATGGGATACCTAGTCAGTTTGGAAAGGGGGATACCTAGTCAGTTGTAATGGGATACCTAGTCAGTTGTAAAGGGGGATACCTAGTCAGTTGTAATGGGATACCTAGTCAGTTGGGAAAGGGGGATACCTATTCAGTTGTAAAGGGGGATACCTAGTCAGTTGTAAAGGGGGATACCTAGTCAGTTGTAAAGTGGGATACCTAGTCAGTTGTAAAGGGATACCTAGTCAGTTGTAAAGGGGGATACCTAGTCAGTTGTAAAGGGGGATACCTAGTCAGTTGTAAAGGGGGATACCTAGTCATTTGTAAAGGGGGATACCTAGTCAGTTGTAAAGGGGGATACCTAGTCCGTTGTAAAGGGGGATACCTAGTCTGTTGTAAAGGGATACCTAGTCAGTTGTAAAGGTGGATACCTAGTCAGTTGTAAAGGGGGATACCTAGTCCGTTGTAAAGGGATACCTAGTCAGTTGTAAAATGGGATACCTAGTCAGTTGTAAAGGGGGATACCTAGTCAGTTGTAAAGGGATACCTAGTCAGTTGTAAAGGTGAATACCTAGTCAGTTGTAAAGGGGGATACCTAGTCCGTTGTAAAGGGATACCTAGTCAGTTGTAAAATGGGATACCTAGTCAGTTGTAAAGGGTGATACCTAGTAAGTTGTAATGGGATACCTAGTCAGTTGGGAAAGGGGGATACCTAGTCAGTTGTAATGGGATACCTAGTCAGTTGTAAAGGGGGATACCTAGTCAGTTGGGAAAGGGGGATACCTATTCAGTTGTAAAGGGGGATACCTAGTCAGTTGTAAAGGGGGATACCTAGTCAGTTGTAAAGTGGGATACCTAGTCAGTTGTAAAGGGATACCTAGTCAGTTGTAAAGGGGGATACCTAGTCAGTTGTAAAGGGGGATACCTAGTCAGTTGTAAAGGGGGATACCTAGTCATTTGTAAAGGGGGATACCTAGTCAGAGGTAAAGTGGGATACCTAGTCAGTTGTAAAGAGGGATACCTAGTCAGTTGGAAAGGTGGATACCTGGTCAGTTGTAAAGGGGGATACCTAGTCATTTGGAAAGGTGAAATGGGGATACCTAGTCAGTTGGAAAGGGGGAAGGGGGATAACTAGTCAGTTGGAAAGACGGAATGGGGATACCTAGTCAGTTGGAAAGAGGGATATCTAGTCAGTTGGGAAAGGGGGATACCTAGTCAGTTGGAAAGGGGGAAGGGGGATACCTAGTCAGTTGGAAAGGGGGAATGGGGATACCTAGTCTGTTGTAAAGGGGGATACCTAGTCCTTTGTAAAGGGGGATACGTAGTCAGTTGTAAAATGGGATACCTAGTCTGTTGTAAAGGGATACCTAGTCTGTTGTAAAGGGGGATACCTAGTCAGTTGTAAAGGGGGATACCTAGTCAGTTGTAAAGGGGGATACCTAGTCAGTTGTAAAAGGGGATACCTAGTCAGTTGTAAAGGGATACCTAGTCAGTTGTAAAGTGGGATACCTAGTCAGTTGTAAAGTGGGATACCTAGTCAGTTGTAAAGTGGGACACCTGGTCAGTTGTAAAAGGATACCTAGTCAGTTGTAAAGTGGGATACCTAGTCAGTTGGGAAAGGGGGATACCTATTCATTTGGAAAGGGGGATACCTAGTCAGTTGTAAAGTGGGATACCTAGTCAGTTGTAAAGTGGGATACCTAGTCAGTTGTAAAGGTGGATACCTAGTCAGTTGTAAAGGGATACCTAGTCAGTTGTAAAGTGGGATACCTAGTCAGCTGTAAAGGGTGGTGCCTAGTCAGTTGTAAAGGGAAAGTGGGATACCTAGTCAGTTGTAAAGGGGGATACCTAGTCATTTGTAAAGGGGGATACCTAGTCAGTTGTAAAGGGTGACACCTAGTCAGTTGTAAAGGGAAAGTGGGATACCTAGTCAGTTGTAAAGGGGGATACCTAGTCAGTTGTAAAGGGGGATACCTAGTCATTTGGAAAGGTGAAATGGGGATACCTAGTCAGTTGGAAAGGGGGAAGGGGGATACCTAGTCAGTTGGAAAGACGGAATGGGGATACCTAGTCAGTTGGAAAGAGGGAAGGGGGATACCTAGTCAGTTGGAAAGGGGGATACCTAGTAAGTTGGAAAGGTGGATACCTAGTCAGTTGGAAAGTGGGATACCTAGTCAGTTGTAAAGTGGGATACCTAGTCAGTTGTAAAGTGGGATACCTAGTCAGTTGTAAAGTGGGATACCTAGTCAGTTGTAAAGGGATACCTAGTCAGTTGGAAAGGTGGATACCTAGTTAGTTGGAAAGGGGGATACCTAGTCAGTTGGAAAGAGGGATACCTAGTCAGTTGGAAAGGTGGATACCTGGTCAGTTGTAAAGGGGGATACCTAGTCATTTGGAAAGGTGAAATGGGGATACCTAGTCAGTTGGAAAGGGGGAAGGGGGATAACTAGTCAGTTGGAAAGACGGAATGGGGATACCTAGTCAGTTGGAAAGAGGGATATCTAGTCAGTTGGGAAAGGGGGATACCTAGTCAGTTGGAAAGGGGGAAGGGGGATACCTAGTCAGTTGGAAAGGGGGAATGGGGATACCTAGTCTGTTGTAAAGGGGGATACCTAGTCCTTTGTAAAGGGGGATACGTAGTCAGTTGTAAAATGGGATACCTAGTCTGTTGTAAAGGGATACCTAGTCTGTTGTAAAGGGGGATACCTAGTCAGTTGTAAAGGGGGATACCTAGTCAGTTGTAAAGGGGGATACCTAGTCAGTTGTAAAAGGGGATACCTAGTCAGTTGTAAAGGGATACCTAGTCAGTTGTAAAGTGGGATACCTAGTCAGTTGTAAAGTGGGATACCTAGTCAGTTGTAAAGTGGGACACCTGGTCAGTTGTAAAGGGATACCTAGTCAGTTGTAAAGTGGGATACCTAGTCAGTTGGGAAAGGGGGATACCTATTCATTTGGAAAGGGGGATACCTAGTCAGTTGTAAAGTGGGATACCTAGTCAGTTGTAAAGTGGGATACCTAGTCAGTTGTAAAGGTGGATACCTAGTCAGTTGTAAAGGGATACCTAGTCAGTTGTAAAGTGGGATACCTAGTCAGCTGTAAAGGGTGGTGCCTAGTCAGTTGTAAAGGGAAAGTGGGATACCTAGTCAGTTGTAAAGGGGGATACCTAGTCATTTGTAAAGGGGGATACCTAGTCAGTTGTAAAGGGTGACACCTAGTCAGTTGTAAAGGGAAAGTGGGATACCTAGTCAGTTGTAAAGGGGGATACCTAGTCAGTTGTAAAGGGGGATACCTAGTCATTTGGAAAGGTGAAATGGGGATACCTAGTCAGTTGGAAAGGGGGAAGGGGGATACCTAGTCAGTTGGAAAGACGGAATGGGGATACCTAGTCAGTTGGAAAGAGGGAAGGGGGATACCTAGTCAGTTGGAAAGGGGGATACCTAGTAAGTTGGAAAGGTGGATACCTAGTCAGTTGGAAAGTGGGATACCTAGTCAGTTGTAAAGTGGGATACCTAGTCAGTTGTAAAGTGGGATACCTAGTCAGTTGTAAAGTGGGATACCTAGTCAGTTGTAAAGGGATACCTAGTCAGTTGGAAAGGTGGATACCTAGTTAGTTGGAAAGGGGGATACCTAGTCAGTTGGAAAGGGGGATACCTAGCCAGTTGGGAAAGGGGGATACCTAGTCAGTTGTAAAGTGGGATACCTAGTCATTTGGAAGGGGGATACCTAGTCAGTTGGAAAGGGGGATACCTAGTCAGTTGGGAAAGGGGGATACCTAGTAAGTTGTAAAGGGGGATACCTAGTCAGTTGGGAAAGGGGGATACCTAGTCAGTTGTAAAGAGGGATACCTAGTCAGTTGGAAAGGGGGATACCTAGTCAGTTGGAAAGGGGGATACCTAGTCAGTTGTAAAGTGGGATACCTAGTCAGTTGTAAAGGGATACCTGGTAAGTTGGAAAGGTGGATACCTAGTCAGTTGGAAAGGGGGATACCTAGTCAGTTGGAAAAGGGGGATACCTATTCATTTGGAAAGGGGGATACCTAGTCAGTTGTAAAGTGGGATACCTAGTCAGTTGTAAAGTGGGATACCTAGTCAGTTGTAAAGGGATACCTGGTAAGTTGGAAAGGTGGATACCTAGTCAGTTGGAAAGGGGGATACCTATTCATTTGGAAAGGGGGATACCTAGTCAGTTGTAAAGTGGGATACCTAGTCAGTTGTAAAGTGGGATACCTAGTCAGTTGGAAAGGGGGATACCTAGTCAGTTGTAAAGGGGGATACCTAGTAAGTTGGAAAGGTGGATACCTAGTCAGTTGGAAAGGGGGATACCTAGTCAGTTGTAAAGTGGGATACCTAGTCAGTTGTAAAGTGGGATACCTAGTCAGTTGTAAAGTGGGATACCTAGTCAGTTGTAAAGGGATAACTAGTAAGTTGGAAAGGTGGATACCTAGTCAGTTGGAAAGGGGGATACCTAGTCAGTTGGAAAGGGGGATACCTAGTCAGTTGGAAAAGGGGATACCTAGTCAGTTGTAAAGGGATACCTAGTAAGTTGGAAAGGGGGATACCTATTCAGTTGTAAAGGGGATACCTAGTCAGTTGTAAAGGGGATACCTAGTCAGTTGTAAAGGGATACCTAGTAAGTTGGAAAGGGGGATACCTAGCCAGTTGGGAAAGGGGGATACCTAGTCAGTTGTAAAGGGGGATACCTAGTCAGTTGTAAAGTGGGATACCTAGTCAGTTGTAAAGTGGGATACCTAGTCAGTTGTAAAGTGGGATACCTAGTCAGTTGTAAAGTGGGATACCTAGTCAGCTGTAAAGGGTGGTGCCTAGTCAGTTGTAAAGGGAAAGTGGGATACCTAGTCAGTTGTAAAGGGGGATACCTAGTCAGTTGTAAAGGGGGATACCTAGTCAGTTGTAAAAGGGGATGCCTAGTCAGTTGTAAAGGGGGATACCTAGTCATTTGTAAAGGGGGATACCTAGTCATTTGGAAAGGTGAAATGGGGATACCTAGTCAGTTGGAAAGGGGGAAGGGGGATACCTAGTCAGTTGGAAAGACGGAATGGGGATACCTAGTCAGTTGGAAAGAGGGAAGGTGTCACGAGTCCGACCGAGGGTGTGTCCCTTTCCCGGGCAGGTGGCGCTCGGCGGTCGTCGTCACCGGCCTATTAGCTGCCACTGATTGTTTTTCCTTCCCCTCCTTGTATGTTGAGTGGTAGCACCTGTGAATGTTTAATTAGTTTGTCTTTATTAGACAGCCGGCCCGCCTGGTTGTTGTGCGGGATTATTTCTATGTAAACCTTCGGCTCTGTAGTATCGGCACGTGTTAGTGTCCGGTCGGGATTGTTTCCCATTGTACATTTTGATTCCCTGTGTTTTGGGAACGTAACGTTTTTGTGAGCACCCTGTGGTGCATTGGTGCGATTAAAAGACGCGCAGCATTGAACTCTCTGTCTGCTGCATTTGACTCCACACCCACGACACCCGGAGCATTACAGAATCCCGCACCTATCAAATTGATGGAGTCAGCAGGAGCAGCAGCCAACCCTCTCCCATCGATGGAGGAACGGATTCTCCACCACACCACCGTCCTTCATCGGATCGGATCCGCGATGGATCAAGTGATGGAGAGAATGGACAGATGGGAGAGGAGTGGGCTCCTCTCTCCACCTTCGGCACCCACGGTTCCGGACTCCCCATCTCCCGACTCCAGCACCCTCCGTCTGACGCTACCGAGGGCTTATGATGGAGCGGCGGCGGGTTGCCAGGGGTTTCTGCTCCAGCTGGAGCTATACCTGGCCACCATCAGACCCACTCCCTCAGGAGAAGAGAGGGTGAGTGTCCTCATCTCCTGCCTCACGGGTCGTGCCCTGGAATGGGCGAACGTGGTCTGGAATGGTCCAGACTCAGCGCGGGAGCACTACCCAGAGTTTTCCCGTCGCTTCCGCGCCGTGTTTGATCACCCTCTAGACGGCCGAGCGGCGGGAGAACGACTATTTCACCTCAGGCAGGAGAGGAGGAGCGCCCAGGATTACGCGCTGGAGTTCCGGACCTTGGCAGCCGGATCTGGGTGGAACGACAGGGCCCTCATGGACCACTACAGGTGTAGTCTCCGAGAGGATGTCCGCCGGGAGTTAGCGTGTCGGGACACCACTCTGTCACTGGATCAGCTGATTGACATGTCCATTCGACTGGATAATCTGCTGGCTGCCCGCGGGCGTTCAGAGAGGGTCCTGTGCGTTCCACCACCCAGCCCCTCCGCTCCCATTCCGATGGAGTTGGGAGGGGCTGCGCCGAGGGGTACCGGAGGAGGAGGCCTTCCCTGCACCAACTGTGGTCGGAGAGGACACACGTCTGATCGGTGCTGGGGGGGTCCGTCTGGGAGTAGAGATGGCAGGCGGAACGCTTCTCGGTCACCCCAGGTGAGTCAGCATCAGACTCACCCAGAACCCCCTGTTGGCCACATGTTTGTCTTAACTTTTTTCCTTCGCTTTTTTCCCTCTTCCCAGCATAGGGCGCTCGTCGATTCAGGCGCAGCTGGGAACTTTATGGATCGCGGACTCGCCCTTAAGTTAGGGGTTCCGCTGGTGCCGATAGATTCTCCTTTCCCCGTGCACTCCCTAGATAGCCGGCCATTAGGGTCAGGGATGGTCAGGGAGACCACGGTCCCACTGGACATGGTGACGCAGGGGAATCATAGGGAGCGTATCAGTTTCTTTATTATTGACTCGCCTGCGTTTCCAGTGGTGCTGGGGACTCCCTGGCTGGCCCGGCACAATCCTAAAATTTCGTGGAAACAGGGGGTTCTCCAGGGGTGGTCAGAGGAGTGTTCTGGAAGGTGTTTGGGAGTTTCCATCGGTGCCACGTCGGTGGAGAGTCCAGACCAGGGTTCCACGGTGTGCATTCCCCCTGAGTATGCCGATTTGGCAATCGCTTTCAGTAAAGTGAAAGCGACTAAATTACCACCTTATCGACCGGGAAGGGATTGTACGATAGATCTCCAGGTAGACGCTGCGCTTCCCAAGAGTCACGTGTACCCGCTGTCCCAGGAGGAGACGTTGGCAATGGAGACATATGTCACGGAGGCGCTGGGACAGGGGTACATTCGGTCCTCCATTTCACCCGTCTCCTCAAGTTTCTTTTTTGTGAGGAAAAAAGGAGGGAGGCTTGCATCCGTGTATCGATTATAGAGGTCTAAACACCATCACAGTGGGGTATAGTTACCCTCTACCTCTCATCGCTACGGCGGTGGAATCGTTCCACGGAGCGCAGTTCTTCACAAAACTGGATCTCAGGAGCGCGTATAGTTTGGTGCGTATTCGGAAGGGAGACGAGTGGAAAACCGCATTTAGTACTACATCAGGCCACTATGAGTACCTTGTCATGCCGTATGGGTTAAAGAATGCTCCAGCCGTTTTCCAATCCTTTGTAGACGAGATTCTCAGGGACCTGTGCGGGCAGGGAGTGGTGGCTTATATCGATGACATTCTGATCTACTCGGCCACTCGCACCGCGCATGTGTCTCTGGTGCGCAAGGTGCTTGGTAGACTGCTGGAGAATGACCTATACGTCAAGGCTGAGAAATGCGTGTTCTCTAAACGAGCCGTCTCTTTTCTGGGATATCGCATTTCCACCTCGGGGGTAGTGATGGAGGGTGACCGCATTAGGGCCGTGCGTAATTGGCCGACTCCGACCACGGTAAAGGAGGTGCAGCGTTTTCTGGGTTTTGCCAACTACCACCGGAGGTTTATCCGGGGTTTTGGCCAGGTAGCGGCTCCCATCACCTCACTGCTGAAGGGGGGCCCGGTGCGTTTGCAGTGGTCAGCAGAGGCGGACGGAGCATTCAACAAGTTGAAGGCGCTGTTTACTGATGCGCCCGTGTTGGCGCATCCGGACCCCTCTCTAGCATTCATAGTGGAGGTGGACGCGTCCGGGGCTGGGGTGGGTGCCGTGCTATCACAGCGCTCGGGTACGCCACCAAAACTCCGACCCTGCGCTTTCTTCTCAAGGAAGCTCAGCCCAGCGGAGCGTAACTATGATGTGGGGGACCGGGAGTTGCTAGCGGTGGTTAGAGCTCTGAAGGTGTGGAGACACTGGCTTGAGGGGGCTAAACACCCCTTTCTCATCTGGACCGACCACCAGAATCTGGAGTATATTCGGGCAGCTAGGAGACTTAACCCACGTCAGGCAAGGTGGGCCATGTTCTTCACCCGGTTCCGATTTACTTTGTCTTATAGACCGGGCTCCCAGAACGTGAAGGCTGACGCACTGTCCCGCCTTTATGACACGGAGGATGGGTCCACCGAACCTACTCCCATCCTTCCCGCCTCGAAGCTGGTAGCCCCAGTGTTATGGGAGGTGGACTCGGACATCGAGCGGGCGTTACGGGCTGAACCCGCGCCTCCTCAGTGTCCAGCGGGGCGAAGGTACGTGCCGCTTGGTGTTCGGGACAAACTGATTCGGTGGGCTCACGTCCTACCCTCCTCGGGTCACCCTGGGGTGACGAGGACAGTGGGGAGCCTTCAGGGGAGGTATTGGTGGCCTACGTTGGCTAAGGACGTTAAGGGTTATGTCTCCTCCTGTTCAGTGTGCGCTCAGAGTAAGGCTCCTAGGCACCTTCCTAGAGGGAAGCTACAACCCCTCCCTGTTCCACAGCGGCCATGGTCACATCTGTCCATAGATTTCCTAACCGATCTCCCGCCGTCTCAGGGGAACACCACGGTTCTGGTAATTGTGGATCGGTTCTCTAAGTCCTGCCGTCTCCTCCCGTTGCCCGGTATCCCTACAGCCCTACAGACTGCGGAGGCGCTATTCACCCATGTCTTCCGGCACTACGGGGTGCCGGAGGACATCGTTTCTGATCGGGGCCCCCAATTCACGTCCCGGGTATGGAGAGCGTTCATGGAACGTTTGGGGGTCTCTGTCAGCCTGACCTCCGGTTATCACCCCGAGAGTAATGGGCAGGTGGAGAGAGTGAACCAGGAGGTGGGTAGGTTTCTGCGGTCGTATTGCCAGGATCGGCCAGGGGAGTGGGCACGATACATTCCCTGGGCTGAAATGGCTCAGAACTCACTACGCCACTCCTCTACTAACGTGTCCCCTTTTCAGTGTGTGTTGGGGTACCAGCCGGTCCTGGCACCATGGCATCCGAGCCAGACCGAGACTCCTGCGGTGGAATAATGGGTACAGCGCTCCAAGGAGACCTGGAGGGCCGTCCAGGAATCTCTACGACAAGCGAGTGGACGGCAGAAGAGGAGTGCTGACCGCCACCGCAGTGAGGCCCCCGTGTTCGGGGACAGGGTCTGGCTCTCGACCCGAAACCTACCTCTCCGCTTGCCCTGCCGGAAGCTGGGTCCGCAGTGTGTAGGGCCCTTTAAAGTCCTGAGGAGGATAAACGAGGTGTGTTATCGATTACAACTCCCTTCCTATTATCGTATTAACCCCTCGTTTCATGTGTCTCTCCTCAGGCCGGTGGTAGCTGGTCCCCTGCAGGACAGTGAGGTACCGGAGGTCCCTCCCCCCCCGCTGGACATCGAGGGGTCCCCGGCGTACACGATCCGGGCCATTCTGGACTCAAGACGCCGGGTGAGGGGCCTGCAGTACCTCGTGGACTGGGAGGGGTACGGTCCGGAGGAGAGGTGCTGGGTACCGGTGGGGGACATCTTGGATCCCTCCATGTTGAGGGATTTCCATCGCCTCCATCCGGATCGCCCTGCGCCTCGTCCTCCGGGGCGACCTCGAGGCCGGTGTCGGCGCGCTGCGGGAGCCACGCGTCAGGGGGGGGGTACTGTCACGAGTCCGACCGAGGGTGTGTCCCTTTCCCGGGCAGGTGGCGCTCGGCGGTCGTCGTCACCGGCCTATTAGCTGCCACTGATTGTTTTTCCTTCCCCTCCTTGTATGTTGAGTGGTAGCACCTGTGAATGTTTAATTAGTTTGTCTTTATTAGACAGCCGGCCCGCCTGGTTGTTGTGCGGGATTATTTCTATGTAAACCTTCGGCTCTGTGGTATCGGCACGTGTTAGTGTCCGGTCGGGATTGTTTCCCATTGTACATTTTGATTCCCTGTGTTTTGGGAACGTAACGTTTTTGTGAGCACCCTGTGGTGCATTGGTGCGATTAAAAGACGCGCAGCATTGAACTCTCTGTCTCCTGCATTTGACTCCACACCCACGACACCCGGAGCATTACAGAAGGGAGATACCTAGTCAGTTGGAAACGGGGATATCTAGTCAGTTGGGAAAGGGGGATACCTAGTCAGTTGGAAAGGGGGATACCTAGTCAGTTGGGAAATGGGGATACCTAGTCAGTTGGGAAAGGGGGATACCTAGTCAGTTGGAAAGGGGGAAGGGGGATACCTAGTCAGTTGGAAAGGGGGAATGGGGATACCTAGTCAGTTGGAAAGGGGGAAGGGAGATACCTAGTAAGTTGGAAAGGTGAATACCTAGTCAGTTGGAAATGGGGATACCTAGTCAGTTGGAAAGGGGGATACCTAGTCAGTTGGAAAGGGGGATACCTAGTCAGTTGGAAAGGGGGATATCTAGGCAGTTGGGAAAGGGGGATACCTAGTCAGTTGGAAAGGGGGATACCTAGTCAGTTGGAAAGGGGGATACCTAGTCAGTTGTAAAGTGGGATACCTAGTCAGTTGTAAAGGGATACCTGGTAAGTTGGAAAGGTGGATACCTAGTCAGTTGGAAAGGGATACCTAGTCAGTTGGAAAGGGGGATACCTAGTCTGTTGGAAAGGGGGATACCTAGCCAGTTGGGAAAGGGGGATACCTAGTCAGTTGTAAAGTGGGATACCTAGTCAGTTGTAAAGTGGGATACCTAGTCAGTTGTAAAGTGGGATACCTAGTCAGTTGTAAAGTGGGATACCTAGTCAGTTGTAAAGGGTGATACCTAGTCAGTTGTAAAGGGAAAGTGGGATACCTAGTCAGTTGTAAAGTGGGATACCTAGTCAGTTGTAAAGGGGGATACCTAGTCATTTGTAAAGGGGGATACCTAGTCAGTTGTAAAGGGTGATACCTAGTCAGTTGTAAAGGGAAAGTGGGATACCTAGTCAGTTGTAAAGGGGGATACCTAGTCAGTTGTAAAGGGGGATACCTAGTCAGTTGTAAAAGGGGATGCCTAGTCAGTTGTAAAGGGGGATACCTAGTCATTTGTAAAGGGGGATACCTAGTCATTTGGAAAGGTGAAATGGGGATACCTAGTCAGTTGGAAAGGGGGAAGGGGGATACCTAGTCAGTTGGAAAGACGGAATGGGGATACCTAGTCAGTTGGAAAGAGGGAAGGGAGATACCTAGTCAGTTGGAAAGGGGGATACCTAGTCAGTTGGGAAATGGGGATACCTAGTCAGTTGGGAAAGGGGGATACCTAGTCAGTTGGAAAGGGGGAATGGGGATACCTAGTCAGTTGGAAAGGTTGAAGGGAGATACCTAGTAAATTGGAAACGTGAATACCTAGTCAGTTGGAAATGGGGATACCTAGTCAGTTGGAAAGGGGGATACCTAGTCAGTTGGAAAGGGGGATATCTAGGCAGTTGGGAAAGGGGGATACCTAGTCAGTTGGAAAGGGGGATACCTAGTCAGTTGTAAAGTGGGATACCTAGTCAGTTGTAAAGGGATACCTGGTAAGTTGGAAAGGTGGATACCTAGTCAGTTGGAAAGGGGGATACCTAGTCAGTTGGAAAAGGGGATACCTAGTCAGTTGGAAAGGGGGATACCTAGTCAGTTGTAAAGGGGAATTCCTAGCCAGTTGGGAAAGGGGGATACCTAGTCAGTTGTAAAGGGGGATACCTAGTCATTTGGAAAGGGGGATACCTAGCCAGTTGGAAAGGGATACCTAGTTAGTTGGGAAAGGGGGATACCTAGTAAGTTGGAAAGGTGGATACCTAGTCATTTGTAAAGTGGGATACCTAGTCAGTTGGAAAGGGGGATACCTAGTCTGTTGTAAAGGGGGATACCTAGTCAGTTGTAAAGGGGGATACCTAGTCATTTGGAAAGGGGGATACCTAGTCAGTTGGAAAGTGGGATACCTAGTCAGTTGGGAAAGGGGGATACCTAGTCAGTTGTAAAAGGGGATACCTAGTCAGTTGTAAAGGGGGATATCTAGTCAGTTGGAAAGTGGGATACCTAGTCAGTTGGAAAGGGGGATACCTAGTCAGTTGGAAAGGGGGATACCTAGTCAGTTGGAAAGGGGGATATCTAGGCAGTTGGGAAAGGGGGATACCTAGTCAGTTGGAAAGGGGGATACCTAGTCAGTTGGAAAGGGGGATACCTAGTCAGTTGTAAAGTGGGATACCTAGTCAGTTGTAAAGGGATACCTGGTAAGTTGGAAAGGTGGATACCTAGTCAGTTGGAAAGGGATACCTAGTCAGTTGGAAAGGGGGATACCTAGTCTGTTGGAAAGGGGGATACTTAGCCAGTGGGGAAAGGGGGATACCTAGTCAGTTGTAAAGTGGGATACCTAGTCATTTGTAAAGGGGGATACCTAGTCAGTTGTAAAAGGGGATACCTAGTCAGTTGTAAAGGGGGATACCTAGTCAGTTGGAAAGGGGGATACCTAGCCAGTTGGGAAAGGGGGATACCTAGTCAGTTGTAAAGGGGGATACCTAGTCAGTTGTAAAGTGGGATACCTAGTCAGTTGTAAAGTGGGATACCTAGTCAGTTGTAAAGTGGGATACCTAGTCAGTTGTAAAGTGGGATACCTAGTCAGCTGTAAAGGGTGGTGCCTAGTCAGTTGTAAAGGGAAAGTGGGATACCTAGTCAGTTGTAAAGGGGGATACCTAGTCAGTTGTAAAGGGGGATACCTAGTCATTTGTAAAGGGGGATACCTAGTCAGTTGTAAAGGGTGATACCTAGTCAGTTGTAAAGGGAAAGTGGGATACCTAGTCAGTTGTTAAGGGGGATACCTAGTCAGTTGTAAAGGGGGATACCTAGTCAGTTGTAAAAGGGGATGCCTAGTCAGTTGTAAAGGGGGATACCTAGTCATTTGTAAAGGGGGATACCTAGTCATTTGGAAAGGTGAAATGGGGATACCTAGTCAGTTGGAAAGGGGGAAGGGGGATACCTAGTCAGTTGGAAAGACGGAATGGGGATACCTAGTCAGTTGGAAAGAGGGAAGGGAGATACCTAGTCAGTTGGAAAGGGGGATACCTAGTCAGTTGGGAAATGGGGATACCTAGTCAGTTGGGAAAGGGGGATACCTAGTCAGTTGGAAAGGGGGAAGGGGGATACCTAGTCAGTTGGAAAGGGGGAATGGGGATACCTAGTCAGTTGGAAAGGGGGATACCTAGTCAGTTGGAAAGGGGGATATCTAGGCAGTTGGGAAAGGGGGATACCTAGTCAGTTGGAAAGGGGGATACCTAGTCAGTTGTAAAGTGGGATACCTAGTCAGTTGTAAAGGGATACCTGGTCAAATCAAATCAAATTTATTTATATAGCCCTTCGTACATCAGCTGATATCTCAAAGTGCTGTACATAAACCCAGCCTAAAACCCCAAACAGCAAGCAATGCAGGTGTAGAAGCACGGTGGCTAGGAAAAACTCCCTAGAAAGGCCAAAACCTAGGAAGAAACCTAGAGAGGAACCAGGCTATGTGGGGTGGCCAGTCCTCTTCTGGCTGTGCCGGGTGGAGATTATAACAGAACATGGCCAAGAAGTTCAAATGTTCATAAATGACCAGCATGGTCGAATAAAAATAAGGCAGAACAGTTGAAACTGGAGCAGCAGCACGGCCAGGTGGACTGGGGACAGCAAGGAGTCATCATGTCAGGTAGTCCTGGGGCATGGTCCTAGGGCTCAGGTCCTCCGAGAGAGAGAAAGAGAGAAGGAGAGAATTAGAGAACGCACACTTAGATTCACACAGGACACCGAATAGGACAGGAGAAGTACTCCAGATATAACAAACTGACCCTAGCCCCCCGACACATAAACTACTGCAGCATAAATACTGGAGGCTGAGACAGGAGGGGTCAGGAGACACTGTGGCCCCATCCGAGGACACCCCTGGACAGGGCCAAACAGGAAGGATATAACCCCACCCACTTTGTCAAAGCACAGCCCCCACAACACTAGAGGGATATCTTCAACCACCAACTTACCATCCTGAGACAAGGCTGAGTATAGCCCACAAAGACCTCCGCCACGGCACAACCCAAGGGGGGGGGGGGGGGGCGCCAACCCAGACAGGATGACCACATCAGTGACTCAGCCCACTCAGGTGACGCACCCCCTCCAGGGACGGCATCAGAGAGCCCCAGTAAAGCCAGTGACTCAGCCCCTGAATAGGGTTAGAGGCAGAGAATCCCATTGGAAAGAGGGGAACCGGCCAGGCAGAGACAGCAAGGGCGGTTCGTTGCTCCAGAGCCTTTCCGTTCACCCTCCCACTCCTGGGCCAGACTACACTCAATCATATGACCCACTGAAGAGATGAGTCTTCAGTAGAGACTTAAAGGTTGAGACCGAGTTTGCGTCTCTGACATGGGTAGGCAGACCGTTCCATAAAAATGGAGCTCTATAGGAGAAAGCCCTGCCTCCAGCTGTTTGCTTAAAAATTCTAGGGACAATTAGGAGGCCTGCGTCTTGTGACCGTAGCGTACGTGTAGGTATGTACGGCAGGACCAAATCAAAGAGATAGGTAGGAGCAAGCCCATGTAATGCTTTGTAGGTTAGCAGTAAAACCTTGAAATCAGCCCTTGCTTTGACAGGAAGCCAGTGTAGAGAGGCTAGCACTGGAGTAATATGATCAAATTTTTTGGTTCTAGTCAGGATTCTAGCAGCCGTATTTAGCACTAACTGAAGTTTATTTAGTGCTTTATCCAGGTAGCCGGAAAGTAGAGCATTGCAGTAGTCTAACCTGGAAGTGACAAAAGCATGGATTCATTTTTCTGCATCATTTTTGGACAGAAAGTTTCTGATTTTTGCAATGTTACGTAGATGGAAAAAAGCTGTCCTTGAAATGGTCTTGATATGTTCTTCAAAAGAGAGATCAGGGTCCAGAGTAACGCCGAGGTCCTTCACAGTTTTATTTGAGACGACTGTACAACCATTAAGATTAATTGTCAGATTCAACAGAAGATCTCTTTGTTTCTTGGGACCTAGAACAAGCATCTCTGTTTTGTCCGAGTTTAAAAGTAGAAAGTTTGCAGCCATCCACTTCCTTATGTCTGAAACACATTCTTCTAGCAAGGGCAATTTTGGGGCTTCACCATGTTTAATTGAAATGTACAGCTGTGTGTCATCCGCATAGCAGTGAAAGTTAACATTATGTTTTCGAATGACATCCCCAAGAGGTAAAATATATAGTGAAAACAATAGTGGTCCTAAAACGGAACCTTGAAGTTGGAAAGGTGGATACCTAGTCAGTTGGAAAGGGGGATACCTAGTCAGTTGGAAAAGGGGATACCTAGTCAGTTGTAAAGGGGAATACCTAGCCAGTTGGGAAAGGGGGATACCTAGTCAGTTGTAAAGGGGGATACCTAGTCATTTGGAAAGGGGGATACCTAGTCAGTTGGAAAGGGGGATACCTAGTAAGTTGGAAAGGTGGATACCTAGTCATTTGTAAAGTGGGATACCTAGTCAGTTGGAAAGGGGGATACCTAGTCTGTTGTAAAGGGGGATACCTAGTCAGTTGTAAAGGGGGATACCTAGTCATTTGGAAAGGGGGATACCTAGTCAGTTGGAAAGTGGGATACCTAGCGAGTTGGGAAAGAGGGATACCTAGTCAGTTGTAAAGGGGGATACCTAGTCATTTGGAAAGGGGGATACCTAGTCAGTTGGAAAGGGGGATACCTAGTCAGTTGGAAAGGGGGATATCTAGGCAGTTGGGAAAGGGGGATACCTAGTCAGTTGTAAAGTGGGATACCTAGTCATTTGTAAAGGGGGATACCTAGTCAGTTGTAAAAGGGGATACCTAGTCAGTTGGAAAGGGGGATACCTAGCCAGTTGGGAAAGGGGGATACCTAGTCAGTTGTAACGGGGGATACCTAGTCAGTTGTAAAGTGGGATACCTAGTCAGTTGTAAAGTGGGATACCTAGTCAGTTGTAAAGTGGGATACCTAGTCAGTTGTAAAGTGGGATACCTAGTCATTTGTAAAGGGGGATACCTAGTCAGTTGTAAAGGGTGATACCTAGTCAGTTGTAAAGGGAAAGTGGGATACCTAGTCAGTTGTAAAGGGGGATACCTAGTCAGTTGTAAAGGGGGATACCTAGTCAGTTGTAAAAGGGGATGCCTAGTCAGTTGTAAAGGGGGATACCTAGTCATTTGGAAAGGTGAAATGGGGATACCTAGTCAGTTGGAAAGACAGAATGGGGATACCTAGTCAGTTGGAAAGAGGGTAGGGAGATACCTAGTCAGTTGGAAAGGGGGATGCCTAGTCAGTTGTAAAGGGGGATACCTAGTCAGTTGTAAAGGGTGATACCTAGTCAGTTGTAAAGGGAAAGTGGGATACCTAGTCAGTTGTAAAGGGGGATACCTAGTCAGTTGTAAAAGGGGATGCCTAGTCAGTTGTAAAGGGGGATACCTAGTCATTTGGAAAGGGGGAAGGGGGATACCTAGTCAGTTGGAAAGACGGAATGGGGATACCTAGTCAGTTGGAAAGAGGGAAGGGAGATACCTAGTCAGTTGGAAAGGGGGATACCTAGTCAGTTGGGAAATGGGGATACCTAGTCAGTTGGGAAAGGGGGATACCTAGTCAGTTGGAAAGGGGGAAGGGGGATACCTAGTCGGTTGGAAAGGGGGAATGGGGATACCTAGTCAGTTGGAAAGGGGGAAGGGAGATACCTAGTAAGTTGGAAAGGTGAATACCTAGTCAGTTGGAAATGGGGATACCTAGTCAGTTGGAAAGGGGGATACCTAGTCAGTTGGAAAGGGGGATATCTAGGCAGTTGGGAAAGGGGGATACCTAGTCAGTTGGAAAGGGGGATACCTAGTCAGTTGTAAAGTGGGATACCTAGTCAGTTGTAAAGGGATACCTGGTAAGTTGGAAAGGTGGATACCTAGTCAGTTGGAAAAGGGGATACCTAGTCATTTGGAAAGGGGGATACCTAGTCAGTTGGAAAGTGGGATACCTAGTCAGTTGGGAAAGGGGGATACCTAGTCAGTTGTAAAAGGGGATACCTAGTCAGTTGTAAAGGGGGATATCTAGTCAGTTGGAAAGGGGGATACCTAGTCAGTTGGAAAGGGGGATATCTAGTCAGTTGTTCAACTGAATTTATTCACCTGAAATGTGTCTTCTGCATATAATCCAACCCCTGACTACTGTGACTGACCCAAACTTAAGGAAAGCTTTGACTATGTACAGACTCAGTGAGCATTTCCTTGCTATATAGAAAGGCTGCCGTAGGCAGACATGGCTCTCAAGTGAAGACAGGCTATGTGCACACTGTCCACAAAATGAGGTGGAAACTGAGCTGCACTTCCTAACCTCCTGCCAAATGCATGACCATATTAGAGAGACATATTTCCCTCAGATTACACAGATCCACAAAGAATTCGAAAACAAATCCAATTTTGATAAACTCCCATACCTACTGGGTGAAATTCCACAGTGTGCCATCACAGCAGCAAGATTTGTGACCTGTTGCCACGAGAAAAGGGCAACCAGTGAAGAACAAACACCATTGTAAATACAACCCATATTTATGCTTATTTATTTTATCTTGTGTCCTTTAACCATTTGTACATCGTTAAAACACTGTATATATATAATATGACATTTGTTATGTCTTTATTGTTTTGAAACTTCTGTATGTGTGATGTTTACTGTTAATTTTTATTGTTTATTTCACTTTATATATTCACTTTATATATTATCTACCTCACTTGCTTTGGCAATGTTAACACATGTTTCCCATGCCAATAAAGCCCTTGAATTGAATTGAAATTGAGAGAGACAGAGAGAGAGACAGAGAAACAGAGAGAGAGACAGAGAGAGAGAGAGAGAGACAGAGAGACAGAGAGAGAGAGACAGAGAGAGAGACAGAGAGACAGAGAGACAGAGAGACAGACAGAGAGAGAGAGAGAGACAGAGAGACAGAGAGACAGAGAGAGAGACAGAGAGACAGAGAGAGAGAGACAGAGAGAGAGAGACAGAGAGACAGAGAGAGAGAGACAGAGAGACAGAGAGAGAGAGACAGAGAGATAACTCTGTAGTGTAGACGGTCTGTTTGATCTTTATTATTACAAAGTGATGATGAAGTTCCAGCCCCACGTCTCCGTCTAGGGAACAATGATCCTCTTAACCCTCTAGAAGAATGCTCAGTCACTGACACTAAGATATTACAGCTCTAATGAAATGATCTGTCACAATGAAACGATCTGTCACAATGAAACCATCTGTCACAATGAAACGATCTGTCACAATGAAACGATCTGTCACAATGAAACCATCTGTCACAATGAAACGATCTGTCACAATGAAACCATCTGTCACAATGAAACGATCTGTCACAATGAAACCATCTGTCACAATGAAACCATCTGTCACAATGAAACAATCTGTCACAATGAAATTATCTGTCACAATGAAACCATCTGTCACAATGAAACGATCTGTCACAATGAAACAATCTGTCACAATGAAACCATCTGTCACAATGAAACCATCTGTCACAATGAAACCATCTGTCACAATGAAACCATCTGTCACAATGAAAGGATCTATCGTAGTTACTCAGTGTGTGTGTGTGTGTGTGTGTGTGTGTGTGTGTGTGTGTGTGTGTGTGTGTGTGTGTGTGTGTGTGTGTGTGTGTGTGTGTGTGTGTGTACTAGCTGACTGTAACAGTGGATTCATTCTCAGTTGTTCTGGTCTCATCAAGGTCATGTTATCAATTAATCTGTGAGACTTCAGTAGGAATGTGATCACGTGTAGGAATGTCATCCTCTCTCCTCTCTGCCCCAGGGCCATCCAGCCAGTAGACTAACCAGCCGGAGGTAGTGGAGTATGTTTTCACTAAACTCTGACTTTGGCGTGCTGCTGATGTCATATGGTGGGTTTGGCTGTATGTGGAGTTAAATTGTGTTGGGATTGGACCCAGAAACACCAGGAAAGAGAAGGAATCTACCTCTAGTGTGTTGGGATTGGACCCAGAAACACCAGGAAAGAGAAGGAATGTACCTCTAGTGTGTTGGGATTAGACCCAGAAACACCAGGAAAGAGAAGGAATCTACCTCTAGTGTGGTGGGATTTGAAGTACATCCTCATGTTTTTTTCTCTCACAGAAAGTAAAGAAAACAGTGTCACAATACAACGACTACAGTATTTCGGTAAACTTTGACCAAGACTTGCCAAACAATTTTTTTTTTGTGATTGTAAAATCTAGGAAGTTATTCCATTCTTACAAGACAAAAGTAAGACACACAGACATATAACAAGTACCTGTTTCCCTATTTACAAGAAGGGCATGTGTTCAACCAGGAAACGCTTCAAATAGTTCCTCACAAGTGCAGAGTAAAAGGCGAATCTATGGGATGTGAGGTATTTTTCCATTTTTTCCACATTTGACTTCCTTCATTCTTTGACATTGTCGGTCACTCTAAACTTCCTTGAACTGTCTTCTTTTGTTCACACAGGTATTTATAGTAGCACGTTGGACTGTAAACACTTTTTTTTTTTTAAGTCAGAAGTAATTTGTCAACTTTACGCAACATGAAGTTAAACTAAGAGGGAAATTACACGATATCTGGCATTTCAAGTATTTTTTGTTAAGGGCGACTACAGGTACAAAATCCTAAATCACATAAATTCCTATTCAGTTCCTATCGTATTGAACTGTTGGCTGCCACACAAAAAGGATCGTAAATATGATAATTCTGATCATATTACATAGTTAATAAGTAATCAAATATTTAGTATGTATGGGAAAAAAAAGAAAAAGTGATCTTCCCGACATCTCTCCATCTTCCTCCTCCATCTTCCTCCTCCATCTTCCTCCCCCATCTTCCTCCTCCATCTTCCTCCCCCATCTTCCTCCTCCATCTTCCTCCTCCATCTTCCTCCTCCATCTTCCTCCCCCATCTTCCTCCTCCATCTTCCTCCTCCATCTTCCTCCTCCATCTTCCTCCCCCATCTTCCTCCTCCATCTTCCTCCTCCATCTTCCTCCTCCATCTTCCTCCTCCATCTTCCTCCCCCATCTTCCTCCCCCATCTTCCTCCTCCATCTTCCTCCTCCATCTTCCTCCCCCATCTTCCTCCTCCATCTTCCTCCTCCATCTTCCTCCTCCATCTTCCTCCCCCATCTTCCTCCCCCATCTTCCTCCCCCATCTTCCTCCTCCATCTTCCTCCCCCATCTTCTTCCTCCATCTTCTTCCTCCATCTTCTTCCTCCATCTTCTTCCTCCTCCATCTTCCTCCCCCATCTTCCTCCTCCATCTTCCTCCCCCATCTTCTTCCTCCATCTTCTTCCTCCATCTTCTTCCTCCTCCATCTTCCTCCCCCATCTTCCTCCCCATCTTTTTCTTCCGTCTTCTTCCTCCCACATCTTCCTCCTCCATCTTCCTCCTCCATCTTCTTCCTCCCCATCTTCCTCCTCCATCTTCCTCCCCCATCTTCCTCCTCCATCTTCCTCCTCCATCTTCCTCCTCCATCTTCTTCCTCCCCCATCTTCCTCCTCCATCTTCCTCCTCCATCTTCCTCCTCCATCCTCCTCCTCCATCCTGCACCAGTCATTCTCTCTGTCCATAATTCTCTTATTACTTCTAATAGTAACTGTATCTACTGGTGAATTGGGAGAGAGTGAGGTGATTGCCACCTAAGAGCCAACATCTTTTTTTTTGTGCCAGGAAGTATTCTCTGATTGATTGAGAGATTCAAGGAGCTATCATCATTAAGTAACATTGTAAATGCAAAGCATTGAACATTAATCTTTTGTAACTTTGTCCCAGAAACATTTAATTGCAGGGCATTCCCACATATAAAGGAGTGTGCCTACCTGATGTAGGGGACACAGTGGAAAGATTGGACTTCTCTGCCCACAGACAGTAAAGGGTTAATAATCCTCATACAGCAGCTTCATGTTTGGGCCTGTGAGAATGAGGCCTTCTGAACCATAATGAGAATGAGGCCTGCTGAACCATAGTGAGAATGAGGCCTGCTGAACCATAGTGAGACTGAGGCCTGCTGAACCATAATGAGAATGAGGCCTGCTGAACCATAGTGAGAATGAGGCCTGCTGAACCATAATGAGACTGAGGCCTGCTGAACAATAATGAGACTGAGTCCTGCTGAACCATAATGAGACTGAGGCCTGCTGAACCATAATGAGACTGAGGCCTGCTGAACAATAATGAGAATGAGGCCTGCTGAACCATGTTGAGAATGAGGCCTGCTGAACCATGTTGAGAATGAGGCCTGCTGAACCATAATGAGAATGAGGCCTGCTGAACCATAATGAGAATGAGGCCTGCTGAACCATAATGAGAATGAGGTCTGCTGAACCATAATGAGAATGAGGCCTGCTGAACCATAATGAGACTGAGGCCTGCTGAACAATAATGAGAATGAGGCCTGCTGAACCATAATGAGACTGAGGTCTGCTGAACCATAATGAGACTGAGGCCTGCTGAACCATAATGAGAATGTGGCCTGCTGAACTATAATGAGAATGAGGTCTGCTGAACCATAATGAGACTGAGGCCTGCTGAACCATAATGAGACTGAGGCCTGGTGAACCATAATGAGAATGAAGCCTGCTGAACCAAAATGAGACTGAGGCCTGCTGAACCACAATGAGAATGAGGCCTGCTGAAGCATAATGAGACTGAAGCCTGCTGAACCATAATGAGAATGAGACCTGCTGAACCATAATGAGAATGAGGCCTGCTGAACCATAATGAGAATGAGGCCTGCTGAACTATAATGAGACTGAGGCCTGCTGAACCACAATGAGAATGAGGCCTGCTGAACCACAATGAGAATGAAGCCTGCTGAACCATAATGAGAATGAGGCCTGCTGAACCATAATGAGAATGAGGCCTACTGAACCATAATGAGAATGAGTCCTGCTGAACCATAATGAGACTGAGGCCTGCTGAACCATAATTAGAATGAGGCTTGCTGAACCATAATGAGAATGAGGCTTGCTGAACCATAATGACACTGAGGTGAGATCAGGATAACTTTTATATACTCCCTGGCCCAAAGGCACAGGCGATTAGAGATGGGTGAGATCAGGAGAACGTTTATATACTCCCTGGCCCAAAGGCACAGGCGAGGCAGCACAAAGCACAACCACGGTAACATGAACCGGATTAAACAAAATAAACAAACCTAGGTTTGAAACAAACCTAGCGCAAGCCAGCCTGTAGCGTAACACCCTACACAAAGAACAATTCCACACACAGACATGGGGTAAATAGAGGGTAATATACATTTAGTCTGAGGAGGGAATGTGAACCAGGTGTGCAGGAAAACAAGACAAAACAAATGGAAAATGGAAGGTGTAGCGGCGATGACTAGAAGACCGGTGACGTCAACTGCCGCCCGAACAAGGAGAGGGACCGACTTCGGCGGAAGTCGTGACAGGACTGCTAAACAGTAATGTGAGGCCTGCTGAACTATAATGTCCAGAAGAGGCTTGTTGAATTGCTGTGTGCTGGATGGTGTGCTGGATGGGTTTCTACTGTTTTACTTGAGGGGTGTAGGATGGGATTCTACTGTCCTACTGGAGGTGTGTAGGATGGGATTCTACTGTCCTACTGCAGGGGTGTAGGATGGGATTCTACTGTCCTACTGGAGGGGTGTAGGATGGGATTCTACTGTCCTATTGGAGGGGTGTAGGATGGGATTCTACTGTCCTACTGGAGGG